>NC_085137.1:204880570-205001936 GCF_035046485.1 Aedes albopictus | reverse complement strand
CAGTGCTGTCATGCTAAAATCAGAGCTGGTTACCCAAGTTTTCAAAATAGCTGCGCCCCTTATGATGCTACGCCCCCATATAAATAATTCAAGCATTGCGCTCAATTTAACTATTTTACTGTTCCCAAAATAAAGCAAACAAGACAATTTTCCCGCTCACAAAAAAGTGTTAGTCTTGGATGTTAAAATTGCGCTCATCTTATACCAAAAAAGGATAATAGATTTTTCAATTCCCAAAATATGAAGTGGCTATCTCAGATTCGAAAACAGCTCTCATCGTAAATCAATAACAATGTGAAAATTCCTTCGCTTTTCAATGAGCTGCGATCTCAGTCGTAGAAATTCCCTCAAAATAAATCATTAACAATGTAATATATGAAATTACGGATTTATATGATTTTGTTTGGACAAGTTTAATCATATTTGAAAAATAATAGTGTAATAGTTTTCAATTTATCAAATTTGTTGGTCGGAAAAAAAATACATATCATAATTCAAAGATAAGTGGTGTAATAGCTGGAAACTTCATAAAATAAAAAAAAAAACTAGTGGTGATATCAGATGAAAATCTTGCACTCATAATATCAAGTAAAATGTGACAAATTTTAATTCAATTTAACTATATTCTATTTATACTAGAAAATTGCTCTCATCGCAAATTGAATAAAATGTGAGAAAGTCTGTCTACCCATTTAAAATAAAGGATTTGCAATCTAAGATGATAAAATATCTTATCTAATTGAAAACATTGAGACAATTTTGAAGTACTTAAACAAAATAAACGAGTTTGAATGTTAGATGAGACCATTGCGCTCTTCATACATTAAAAACAGAACATTAATTTGTCGGCTCCCCAAAATAGAAGCGGCGATCGAGGCGGCGATCTTATATTCATAAAACTTCACTCATCGGATAGCCATATGAAACTTTGTCGCTCTTTATAATAAAAGAGTCGCGTACTTAGTTGGAAAAATGTTGCTGTCATATTAAATAGATAATTTGAAAATTGCGCTCATCAAACATGTAAAAATGTTCGCTCTCCTCATAATATTAAAAAAAAACTGAAAACTGAAACGATTTCTGTTAACTGGCCAAAAGAGAAAAAACTTTCGCTAACTTAGAAAAATTTGACCTACCCTAATACGTTAACTACTTTGAATTACCCTAATGAACTAGATGTAACTTTTTTCCCTTCCAAGTAAACTTACACTACCACAACTATAGACAACCTGTGTAACCCAGTCAGAACAGAAATAAAATGAGTCTATTGCAAACAGTAAAGCTGTTCGGGCGCGTTCTTTCGTTATTTCTCCCCGTCCGAATAATTCGCCGCGAGTTGGAAGTCCGCCATATTCGAAGTCCGCTGCGAAACCCTCGAAGGCCGGTTCCCGAGATTTGGTCGGTTGTGAACTGTGACCGGGACCGGAAAAAATCTGGATTTTACAAGTTCACATTTAACAAAATAGATATTGTTGAATTAAAATTTAAAAAAAGTTTTTTTCTAGGCTCTTATCATACATCAAATATATATGGTGCAGCAATTTTAGACGTTTAGACAATTAAAAAAACTTGTGATATCAAACGAAACAATTGTGGTCATCATATTCAAATAAGTGTGAAAATCTTCCGCTCACTACTTTAAATAAAAACAAAAATTGCGATTACGGTATAGCAAAGAGGTAGGGTAGGTAATCATGAGTTGAACTGAATTGCATCTTTCTGAAGCAGCTGAAAATTTGACCAATTTTTTCTTCTGCAAGAAAATAATTTACTAGGGTAGAATCTCATGTACGTGAAAGCCATGGGTATAAGCTTCCAGAAAAATATGTATTCAATAAATTGTATTTGCACTAAGTGTCATTAAAAAATTCAATAATTTCTCAATAATGATTTTAATCTTGATTTGAACCAATTTTAATCTAGCTTTGAGCTACTGGCGGCAGCACCTCGAGAAAAAAACAGCCAATTTTATGGTAAACAATCAAAAATTATATGGATCTGCAAATTCTCATAACTATTTTTCATTAGGTAGTGGTATCTCAACTCAGAATGCTTGGAATTCTTGAGGAATTTGGAAACTAAATTTGGAATTTTCCATCGCCTAAGAGTAAACAAAGCAACAACTAGCGCAGTCTGCCGTCCAACACTGGAAGCTCACCCCCGTTTTCTAGTTCAAATCTAGGCTACAAATTGTTCAATTCAAGATAACATTCTCCGAGCACAAAATACGTAAATTCGATAATTTTTTGACAAATAATGCAGAATATTATTCGGTTGGTCTATTCTACGATAGACAGACTTTCATTTGACGTATTCACTTATTGCGTACGATACAATGCATGAGCTGTACAAGTGTACCGAAAATGTGCTTCCTCTAGGGGAAAATGGGTAAAATCACAGTAATTTTTCAATTGTTTAGGCCGATGCAAATATTATTTTTCTTTTATGTCCGAGACCTCTCATTGGGTACGAGGGGGGGGACAAAAAATAATAAGGAACAAACAAAAAAAACTATTGAAAAATTTAAAATTATACACACTATTGAAAAAATATTTTTCGACTATTTAAAAATTTTTGCTTGAAAACAATTTATCTATTGAAAATGGAGTCATTGGCCGCCATGTTTTTTTTTTTCGCCCCTTCAATATTTTCGGATTTTTGAAGGGGGGGGGGGGGGTGACATAAAACAAATTAAATATTTGCATCGGCCTTATTTTCAATTAAGAAAACGCTTTTTCAATGCTTTTAAAGTCAGTGCTACCAGGTTCTATTACGGAGAGGCGTTTATCATCTTTTTCGGGACAATGTTTTCTCGGCTGCAAGGATGTTCTTTCCATATTAAAAAAAAAAAAACAAATAAAAAAATGCGCTCATGTAGAACTGATCCAATTGTGAAAATTTCTGCGCTACCCTCATAATATGTAATATGTTATTCTATAAAGGAATTCAGATCTCAGACTACAAAATGTGTTCAACAAATTTCATAAATTATGTAATAATGTTCCACGTCATGTTAGTATATTGATAACAATGTGAAAATTTATTATAATGTTTCACTTCAAAATAAAAGAGTGTTTTTCTTAGTATCAAAGCGCTATATATCAGAAACAGTGTTATATTTTTTGCGTTCACCAAATAGAGAGTGATGTTCTCAGATACAAAAATTACACTAATCGTCAATTAATAACAGTAAGAAAATGTAGCTGCAAAACGGTGAGTCGATAAGGAGAGCGTCCAACATAGCTCTGTTCCTCACAAGTTCCTACATCATGCTTCCACGGGTCAAACGATGACAAAGACCGCCAACTAAGAGTTGTGTGCTTAGCTGGTAGTGCAGCCTGGGCACTGTTGTCCTTCTGACTTCAGCTAGATTGAGGAGGTACGCTTCGAGCGTCTGTTCACCAAGGAAGTGCGGCTCAAACAGCGTCTGTTCTGGCATCCAGCGGCTGAGTATGAAATGCTGTATCGCGTCAGCTATACCTAAGAAGGCAGCCCCTTCAACGCAATGTAGGCAGCGCGGCCCCGGTAAGGTAGCCTGCTGAAACCCTTCAAACACCCAGAAAAGCAATAGTAAAGTTAACGGATTGATTCAACGGCAACAGACCCGGCAACGAATAAAGGACAACGATTGGAAAGTCGGATCTTGGAACGTGAGAACTTTGAATGAGCCCGCACGTGTTGGGCTCCTGGCTCGTGAACTGCAGAATGTTGGCGTTAAGGTGGCTGCTATCCAGGAGATACGCTGGCCCAAAACTGGAGAACGCGAATTCCGAGCGGTGGTTCCCATCGCCAACACTTCATTCAAGTACCACATCTACTACAGCGGCGGCGATAAGGCAGAACGCGGAGTTGGCTTTATAGTGATCGGGAAGCAGATGAAGCGAGTTATTCGGTGGAAGCCGATAAGTGACCGAATCTGTGTGTTGAGGATGAAGGGCAAATTCTTCAACTACAGCCTGATCAGCATCTATGCGCCAACGAACGACAAACCCGATGACATGAAGGATGAGTTCTATGAAAGCCTTGATAAGGCCTACGGAGAGTGCCCAAAACAAGATGTCAAAATAGTCATCGGAGATGCAAATGCGCAGATAGGCAGGGAAAGTTTCTTTCGACCTGTTATTGGAACGGAAAGCCTTCATTCCGTTACTAACGATAATGGTCTGCGCCTTGTGACATTCGCGGCTGCTATAGGGATGGCAATCAGCAGTACCTACTTCGCACGTAAGAATATCCGAAAACACACCTGGAGACACCCGAGTGGTGACACTTACTCCCAGATAGACCACGTGCTGGTCGACGGGCGACATTTTTCGGACGTCATAGATGTGAGGTCGTACAGAAGCCCGAACATTGACTCGGATCATTATCTTTTAGCCGCAAATATTCGGGCGCGACTATCCAGCGTCACGAGTTCAAGAAACAACCGGACGATGCGTTTCAACATCCAACGCTTGTCAGCCGAAGGGGTAGCTGCACAGTACCATCAGAAGCTAGACGAGAGGATAGGAGAGACCATCGGATCTGGAGATGCCAACAGCTTATGGGGGGATATCCACGAAGCAGTGACAACAACAGCGCAAGAGGTGTTAGGTACGGCTCAGCGACGCCAGCATAATGGTTGGTTCGACGAGGAGTGTCAACGAGTGACGAACGGAAAGAATGTCACCAGAAGTCGAATGCTAGTGGCCGGTACCCGGCAGAACAGGGAGCGGTACAGGGTGGCAAGAGCAGCAGAGAAACGAATCCACCGCATGAAAAAACGGCAGCACGAAGAGAGTGTGATTGCTGAAGCGCAGGAAAGTATGGACAGGAACGATATGCGGAGGTTTTATGTAACTGTCAATGGCGCGCGGCACAAGACTGCGCCAGTGCCCGCCATGTGCAATGACCGGGAAGGAAATTTTCTGACAGACAAAACAATGGTGGCAGCCAGGTGGAAGGAGCACTTCAAAGATTTGTTAAATGGTAGCAGCGAAGGAGCACCCAGGAACAGGATTAACATAATGGATGACGGTCAAGCAGTGGAACCACCAACACTGGATGAGGTTAAAAAGGCCCTCAAGGAGCTGAAAAACAGCAAGGCTGCTGGGAAGGACGAGATCCCGATCGAACTTCTTAAGCACGGAAGCGAGCAGCTACATCAATCAATCCACCAGCTGGTTGGATGGTCTCATATGCCCAATCTACAAGAAAGGGCACAGACTGGAGTGTGCCAATTACAGAGGGATTACCCTGTTAAATTCGGCGTATAAGATACTGTCGCGTGTCCTGTTCAACAGACTGAGGCCTCTTGAGGAGTGCTTCGTCGGCGAATACCAGGCTGGTTTTCGTGAGGGCCGATTAACGACGGATCAAATGTTTATCGTGCTGATGATCCTAGATAAATTTCGGGAATATAACTTGCAGACTCACCATCTATTCATTGATTTTAAAGCAGCGTACGATTCAGTGAAAAGAAATGAGCTTTGGCAGATAATGTCAGAACATGGTTTTCCGGCGAAATTAATTAGGCTGATACGCGCAACGCTGGATGGATCAAAATCAAGTATTCAGATCGCAGACGAAGTGTCAACCTCGTTTGTGACCTTGGATGGATTGAAGCAGGGGGATGCACTTTCAAATTTATTGTTCATCATTGCACTCGAAGCAGCGATTAGGAGGTCAGGCGTGCAGAGGAATGGCTCTATCATCACACGGTCGCAAATGCTCCTCGGTTTTGCGGACGATATTGATGTCATCGGCATCGATCGTAGGGCAGTGGAGGAAGCTTATGCTCCTCTGAAGAGAGAGACAGCGAGGATAGGCTTGACGATTAACTTTACCAAGACGAAGTACATGATAGCGGGTAGAGACAGAAGCAGGTGTAGTGGTGTTAGGGGCTGTCCATAAACCACGTGGTCATAGGGGGGGGGGGGGTTCGGCCAATGATCATTTTGTATGGACACATAAAAAATTTTGTATGGACAAATGACCACGGGGGGGGGGGGGTTGAAAAGTCCCAAAAAAATGACCACGTGGTTTATGGACAGCCCCTTAGTGCTGAGGTAGTGATTGATGGGGATGTGTTTGAAGTTGTTGAAGAATTTGTGTATCTTGGAACACTTGTGACATATGACAATAACGTTTCCCGTGAAGTGAAAAGGCGTATTGCAGCTGCGAATAGGGCCTTTTATGGATTGCGTAGCCAGCTTAGGTCCCGTAACTTGCAAACGCAAACGAAATTCGCTCTGTATAAGACGCTGATCCTTCCGGTTGCCCTCTGCGGTCACGAAGCGTGGACGTTAAAGGAGGTGGACCGAAAAGCTTTTGGAGTTTTTGAGCGCAAAGTGCTGCGGACAATTCTCGGTGGGAAACAAAAAAATGGAGTGTGGCGCAGTTATACCAAGTGTACGAAGATGCGAATATTGTGAAACGTATAAAATACGGCAGACTTCAGTGGGCTGGACACGTAGTGCGAATGTCGGAAGAAAGAATAGCGAAAACAATATTCAGCAAAGAACCCGGTAGAGGTAGGCGACTTCGTGGGCGGCCGCGAACTCGCTGGCTGCACGCGGTTGAAGAAGATCTACGATCCCTACACGTTCGGGGAAACTGGAGGAACATCGCCCAAGATCGACGAAGATGGTGCTCTACTATACGCTCGGCGTTGGAGTAAAGTTACTTTGTAGCCAACAAGGTATCAAGGTAAGGTAAGAAAATGTATTTGCTCTTCATAATAAGCAGATTCGATTTTACTTGAGAAAAATGCACAAAATAGAACTTGAAAATTTCGCTTATCAAAAACATAGAAGAATGTAAAAATTTCTGAATTCTCACTAAAATATAAATGTGATCTCAGCCGACATAATGTGCTCAACATATCTCACAGAAATTGTTCTTACTTATCACGTAATTTTTGATAAACAATAGGCTTATCTCAGGGCCCATATAGCCGAGGCGGTAAACGCACGGGTATTCAGCAAGACCATGCTGAGGGTGACGGGTTCGATTTCCGGTCGGTCCAGGATCTTTTCGTAAAGGAAATTTCCTTGACTTCCTTGGGCATAGAGTATCTTCGTGCCTGCCACACGATATACACATGCAAAATGGTCATTGGCAGAGGAAGCTCTCAGTTAATAACTGTGGAAGTGCTCATAGAACACTAAGCTGAGAAGCAGGCTTTGTCCCAGTGAGGACGTTACGCCAAGAAGAGAGAGAGAGGCTTATCTTATTTCAATTTTGGACTTCTGAATGAATTTATGCTAGCCTGCTTACTCTTACAGAAAATTTGATGTCTTAGTGGAGCGGCACCACTCAAACGTCAAACGTTTCTGCGAGAGCCAGCATAAATTCGTGCCTAAGCCCGTAGTGTATCATTTTCTACTTAAAAAATATGCAGAGGTGATTTATAAATATGCATTCATCATATTTTATGAATATGTATTCTAATGATTTTAGACTAAACAAAATATAACAGTCTTAGATGTAAAAACCCTCATTCTGCACAAAAAAGTGGAGCACATTTTTCACTCGCAAAATTATATAAAAAGCCTCAAAATGTCGAAATGTCGGTGTCAAAATCTCGATTATTATCGAACTTCCATGCACCTCGGATAAATGAACGACTCGCGCTGTAAAAATCATCATTTTACAACCTGTTGTATAAATGACTATTAAAAACTAAATAACCATGTTTACTGCAAATTGATAGCATTGTAAAAATTATGCGCTTTCATAATAAAGGAGTTGCAACAAAAGATAAAGGAAGGCTCTCATTATTTGCCCTTAACAATAAGGAAATTCACTAAACAGTGTAAACTGCTATGGAGTCAATATGTTCCAAACAGGCTTGCTGAACGTGCACTACGCGATCGTGAAGCTTAGGAAAGATAAATATTTTCCTGATGAAACGTCGCGATCACCTAGGCAATCTTTGATTATTTGATTCATATTTGCGCTATTGAGTGAATCACTTTAATGAAACAATTTTTCACTTAACAAAAAAGAAAGCGTATGCATTAAAAATAAGATACTTTTTCAAAAAGCTGTAGAAAAATGTCTGAGCAAAATAAAAACATGAACTTGTTTTGTTTACAAACAGCATTTATTGTTTATGCTAGAAGAATTGTACAGGCCTTGGAAGGCAGTTGATCAGCAGTGATCATTTTAGTCACAATTGTCGAAAACAAATTTGTTCACATATTTTTCGATAATTTTCACCATTTTGAACATTTTTCCATGAAAACTATTACGTATTCAATAGCGTACAATCATATTTTCACATTTTCTTTTAAAATCACACTTCAAAATAATTAAGCAATTTGTGAGACACAAGGATCCCGTGGTACCGGAAGCGAAAAAAACAAATTTTGACTGATAGTTATATCACAGAGAACAGACATTTAAGCTCGAACAAAAATACGTCGTAATCGTGTGTAAAGGATTTGAGTGTACCTCAACGCCACCAACGGAGACTGCCCCACATATAAAGTCGATTTGACCCCACGATGGCAGTGTTCATCGTTAAAATACACTAGCCCACAAAGCGATACGAGCGCCAAACGGCCAAAAACGGTGAGCACTGGAAACAAATATGACAACACAACAATGTAAGTGATGGGACGCTAGCGCCACGCAACGGGAGCATAACCACATACTTTGATATGACCGTTACAAAGTTTTACACAACCCAAGTAACATTTTTTAGTCAAATAGACTAGAAGAGGTTCTTAAAACCATCATAAAACCAAAATAAAAGGTATTAGGTTTTATGATGGGTTTAAGAACCTCTACAAGACTAATTGGCTATCAAAATGTTTCTTGGGAAGGCAGAAAGCAAAGATAGACGTCTGTTCTCTGTGGTTATATCATGCTAATCGTCATTGTGGATTCAAATCAAAACAGAATATCATCAACCCCCAGATATTTCCAAATAAACTAGGGTACGTTTCGTGACCTTTTGGTGCAATTGATTCCATAAATTGTCACGTTTTTAAAGAAAAATTGGATACCTAGAGAGAAACATGATTTAATTGTTTTTATCTTCAAAGTGCCGATATGGATAGGCCGTTTTCGATGGTTGAATTCCCAATTGCTCTTCTTTCATGCAACAATTCCGCTCCAGGAATGGATCGAATTGTTAAATTTGCTTAAAAACCTCCCTGACGTCGCAAAGAGGCGCTTGTTGAACATGTTCAACCAGTTCCTGGAGAACAATATTGTTCCGGATGATTGGAGACAAGTGAGGGTAATAGCTACTCAAAAACCCGGGAAACTCGCGTCAGATCATGATTCGTACCGTCCAATCGCGATGTTGTCTTGCCTACGGAAGTTGCTGGAGAAGATGATTCTCTTTCGACAAATGGGTTGAATAGAGTAGCATGCTGTCAGATACACAGCTTGGTTTCCGCAGAGGCAAAGGAACGAACAACTGTCTTGCGTTGCTTACTTCAGAAATTCAGCTTGCCTTTGCTCAAAAGCAGCAAATGGGCTCAGTATTTTTGGGCATTAAGGGGGCCTTTGATTCAGTTTGTGTCGATGTTCTTTCCGACAAACTTCACGCAAGTGGCCTTTTACCAATTTTGAACAACGTTTTGTATAATTTGCTGTTTGAGAAGCGGATGAGTTTTGCTTATGTGACTTGACAGTTTCACGAATTAGCTACATGGGTCTCCCCCAGGGTTCATGTCTAAGACCCCTTCTTTACAACTTTTATGTTAGAGACATAGATGATTGTCTCATGGAAAATTGCACGTTAAGACAGCTTGCGGATGACTGTGTTGTTTCTGTAACGGGATCAATAGCAGTCGATCTACAAGGACCACTACAGAATACTTTGGACAATTTGTCTACTTGGGCTCTCAAGCTGGGTATCGAATTCTCTCCGGAGCAGCGGTCGGAATTTTCGCTCATTCTCACGAAAATAGAATTCTCCCTCACGCCAATTTTCAGCGAAAATCTGGCTTGAGAAATCTCCCGTACAAAGAGCAGAGCGAAAACATTTTTTCACTCACTCCCAAAGGTGCAAGAATTTCGTTTGCCCTTTGTCTGCCGATTATGTTGTCTTTCCTTGACTCATATGACGCCGACGATGATTGGTTTTATGCATTATATTTTCTACACCTTCTGTGTGGTTGGCGTGGTGGTGTGGATAGAGCGCGCGTGTCGCGTATGGTTTTAGTAATGTTCCAGGTTCGAATCCCGTCGCGGGCACAATTTTTGTTAATCTGCTTTGAAAAGATTATTTTCGTGAAAATTGGGTGAGAGAAAATTTAACAGAACGAAAAGGAATTATCTGCGGGTGGAAGCGATTTTCAGTTATCATGAATCGCTACTCTCGAAAGAAGTGCTGGAGGGGAAAAGTGTTCCTCAAGCAAAATAGTGAACATAAGCTCTCCCACCGCCGTGAGAATAGGCATATTTCGTATCGCTGAAACGAAAATTACGAACCCTGCTCCGGAGAAAACTGAGATGGCTGTCTTTGTTAATGGTAGCGATATTTAGTATCGCCCACGCCACGAACGAGAGAGAGAAAGCATAAGTTACAAACGGAAACAGATTTACCCCTTCAGTTAGAACTGTACCGCGATCGAATAAAGTTGTATTCAAACCGAGCTCCGTGTGTTGCGTTTTCTTTTCTTCCCTCGTTGCGCGTTTCCCGTAGTGAACTTTTGTCGGGAGTTTTCCGCTGTGATAACCTGGTGGTCGTCGGTTTTCTCACAGGCTATGGGCCCAGGAGAGGTCGAAGAAAAGTGCCAGTGAAAATTTCCCCCGGAAAACTGAAAATTTAGACGATTTGTGCGAGAAGACAATTCGGCTCGTTTCGGCGTGGGAAAGCGGAGCGCTAATTGAGTCGGTGGCGTTGACGTCGATAGCGTCGGCAGCGGTACGGCAGTCTGCCTGTGTGCGTGTGTTGTTCGGTCGGTCAGACGGGCAAATAAGCCGGAGTGAATTAGAGTTCATCGGTTGAGGTTAGACACAATCGTGTTCGTACGTGTCACGGGCGTGAAAAACAGTTTTCTGCAGTGGTTTCGATCAGAATCGAAAATGGCTGAGAAACAAGTGCTATTTCCACGCCTCAACAACCAGAACTATTCTACGTGGCAGCTGCGGATGGAGATGCTATTGAAGCGGGACGAGTTGTGGTTCGCGGTGCACGATGCGAAGCCAGAGCCAGCCACCCCCGCTTGGTCGACAGCAGACCAAAAGGCGTTGGCGACAATCGTGTTGCTATGTGAGGATAGTCAGCTCAATTTGATTAAAAACGTTGCGCCGGCGAGTGATGCGTGGGCGGAATTGAAAAAGTTCCACAGCAAAGCGACAATGACATCCCGTGTGTCGCTGCTTCGGAGGATCTGCAGCCTGAATATGCCGGAAGGAGGAAACGTGGAGAAACACCTCTTCGAGCTAGAGGAGCTCTTTGATCGTCTTGAGTGCGCCGGTCAGAAGCTGGAAACTCCACTGAAAGTGGCGATGATTCATCGCAGCCTTCCAGAATCATACGGCGGATTGGTGACGGCGATGGAAAGCCGTCCGGACCAGACCATCTAATTCGTCAAACAAAAGCTGGTTGACGAATATTTGCTCCGTGTGGAACGTTCTGGTGAGTCCGGTGAAAAAGTGATGAAGCTGCAAGGAAGAGGGCAGAAAAAAAGAATGTGCTATAGGTGTGGCAAGCCCGGCCACTTTCGTCTTGATTGTCCGTCGCAGCAGGAGGAGGAAGAAAAAGATTCCCGAAGTGAGAAGAAGAAAAGTGCGCGTAAAGCCAAGCAGGCTGTCGAATCAGAGAGCCCGATCTGCTTCACTATCGGAAGTAATCGGTGCAGTGGTTCGTGGTACGTTGATAGTGGCTGCTCGAGCCACATGTCGAACGAGAAAGCATTTTTTCGGGAACTTCGGGTGTTGGCCGATGGATCCGTGACGCGATCGGCCGTTATCGGTGAAGGAGTGGTGAAGTGCGTTGACAGTGATGGCCGCGTGAGAGACGTTACCTTCAAGGAGGTGCTGTACTTCCCGGAACTAGACAGTAGCTTGTTGTCAGTACGGAAGCTGACGCAAAAAGGACTAAAGGTGGAATTCGGCAGGTCAAAGTGCACAATTGTGAATACGGATGGGAAAGAAGTTGCAGTGGCGCCACTTAGTGGAAACCTGTACGAGCTGAGTGTGGCGCAAGATGCACGGCTGAGGAAGGAGGCTCGGCATTCGGATAGCTGCCAGCATACCTGGCATCGGCGGTTCGGACACCGCGACCCGGTGGTGTTGCAGCGCATCAAAGCGGCGGATCTCAGCGATGGCTTCCAGGTGAAGGACTGCGGAATCAGGCAAGTCTGCGAGCACTGCCTGCAAGGTAAACTTTCTCGTATTCCCTTCCCTAAAATGTCAACTAATAGTTCAAGTCGGATTCTGGACTTGGTGCACACAGACGTGTGCGGTCCCATGAAGTGTGTCACGCCTGGAGGTTGTCGCTATTTGATGACCCTTATTGACGACTACAGTCGCTACACTGTGGTCTGTCTTTTGAGACAAAAATCCGAAGCGGCCGGGTGCATCAAAAGGTTCGTGGCACACGTAAAGAATAAATTTGGGAGAGCGCCGTGCGTGATTAGATCCGACGATGCTGGGTCATTAGGCCGAAGGTCATTAGGCCGAAGGCCATTAAGCCGAAGGTCATTAGGCCGAATGGTCATTAGGCTGAATGGTCACTAGGCCGGATGGTCATCAGGACGAATTGAAAATCAGCCGTTATGAGCCTGTAAAGAGATCTGTTGTTTTTACTTTTTCCAAAAATTTTTTGCCGAAACTACTTTAACAATGAAACTAGAAAGAATAGCCTATGTTTTAAAGAAGGAAAAATTTATGAATTGAATATCAGCAGTTTCTGCGCCAAAAACTATTTTAGCAATGATACTAGAAAGAACAGCCTATGTTTAAAAGAAGGAAAAATTCATGGGTAAAATATCAGTAGATTCAGCATCAATAAAGTATCTTCGTGCCTGTCACACGATATACACATGCAAAATGGTCATTTGCCGAGGAAGCTCTCAGTTAATAACTGTGGAAGTGTTCATAGAACACTAAGCTGAGAAGCAGGCTTTGTCTCAGTGGGGACGTAACGGCAAGAAGAAGACCCAATGATCATTCGGCCTGATGACCATTCGGCCTAATGACCATTCGGCCTAATGACCTTCGGCCTAATGATCTTCGGCCTAATGACCTTCGGCCGAATGGCCTGACAGCAGATCCGACGGTGGCGGGGAATATGTGAATGAAGAGCTGAAAGATTTCTATGCTTCGGAGGGAATTCAAGCTCAGTACACGGCCGCCTACTCCCCACAGCAGAATGGTGTTGCGGAGCGGAAGAACCGCAGCCTCCAGGAAATGGCAACCTGTATGTTGTTGGATGCACACGCGAAAAAAATCCGTTCTGATAAACGTGAACAAATACACCGTGAACTGGAACTAGTTCCGACATATAGGGCACCGCACTGTTTTGATTTTGTATGGGATTTTGACGTTTCTTGGCCTTGTTGTTTACAAAATTTCTGTAAGAGTGAAAGAGAAGGAGATAATTTCATGCAGTGCCCTATGGGCGTTCTAGAGAACGTGAAACCCAGTTCACGGTGTACATTTCTTATTGTTGTTATGGTTGCTATGCATAGTTCCCGTTGCCGTGACTGAGAGTGCACGTATATCGGAACGGTTTTTTTGCGTGCAGGTCTCGATAAGCAGTACTGGAGGGAGGCGGTCATGACTGCGGGCTACATCCAGAACCGGATGCCGTCGCGTTCTGTGGACCAAACGACGTTCGAAAGATGGTTTGGACGGAAGCCATCGCTGAAGCATTTCCGGGTGTTCGGGAGCGTTGCGTACGTCCACATCCCGGGCCTCAAGCGCAGCAAGTTGGATGCGAAGGCTCGAAAGCTACTGTTCGTGGGCTACTGCGAAGATCGGAAGGCTTACAGATTCCTCGACCCGGAGACCAACAGGATCACCATTAGCCGGGACGCACGTTTTGTGGAACTGCAGAATGGTTCCATGATGGTCAGCCCTGTCGTCGTAAAATTCGAGCTTCTTAGTCGTGTGATGGTGGGGTGGGCGCTGCTACACAAAACAATTGATAAGGGCGCCAGTGAGTGCAAATTCGATAGAAATAATGCCAAACACAATCATTACTATTACTATTATTCGTTAATTAGAAGTTTAGAACTATTTCTGAATACTGTTGACAGAAGCCTATAACAGAAAAGCGTGAGTAAGCAATACAATATCTTAACTATATGTACTATAACAATTATTAAGGTATTTTTTGATAATAATATTGGGTAGGGCGGAAGTGGTTTACCTCGGTTCCTGGCTAACGGCTGACAACAATGTAAGTCATAAAATACGAAGGCGCGTCATCAGAGGAAAGTGGCCTTAGAAGAAACTGCGTTAAAAAAATATGCACCCCCTGCACCAAATGTACCATGCATGGTGCTAATAATATTGATGGAGCTTTACGGACATGAGACTTGTTCCTTGCTTAAGGAGGTTCTGCAACCACTTGGGTTCTTTTCGGAACAAGTGCTAAGGACGATCTTTGGAGGCATGCAGGAAAACGGTGAGTGGCGGCGAAGGATACACTTTACGGCTCATTGCACTCTACGGTGAACCCAACATGCTGTTAGTGGCTAAAGCTGGATGGATATGCACAGCAAAAAAATATGAAAATTAAACAGTACGTAAAGTGAAGATCAACTGAAATTTGCGACAGAAAAATGTAAATCACCTACATTTAACGTCACCCGAGCAGCCAGCTGCAGGTCAGACGGCTTGTTTACAGAATTTAAAGCATATTCGCTTTAAATTCACATGCATCTGCTATAAACCACGCCAGGCACTCTCCGTCGTCAGCTAAAGAACGACTGCTCGCAGCTGTGGCGGTTTCCCCGTTGTCTCTCTCGGTAGTCTTTGCAGCAGTCGGAGCATGTCGGGAATGCGTGCATTATGGTAGAAGCAGTTTAACTTTGACTGCCTGCTATTCAACAAGCTGAGATAGCCGAGAGAACTCGGGCGTGCTACTCACACCCCAAGGATCTGAGTTCAATTCTCGCTCGGAGCTTGATTTCTTTTATATTTTCTAACAGATATCTGCAATGTAATTTTGAGATCGCACAAAAATTTCCATCATATATGACGGGGTCCTTTTGTTACATTCGATCCGTCATAATTTTACAGGTTTTTTTTTCGAACTGTGTGGTAGGCGCGACATGTTGGGAGAATGCCGAAAAACCGCTGCAAAATTAGTGTTCGCCACTGATCCGGTTGGTCCAAGAAGCCATGGAATGCCGAGAGCACATTGGCCGGCTTATGTGACTGACGGTGGAAAGCTGCAGCTGGAACATATGGTATTATGGCGGCAAATCGTAGAACTACATTAATGAAATTGTGGACAGACCAGGCAAAATAAATCTATTTCATATCATAATTGACTATACTATCCTTTTCGCTTATTCCTGGAGTGAGTAAAGTTTTTTTCCTGTGTCCATTCGTTCAAGTTGGATTTTTCAATGTTTCTGCGAGGCTGAAGAGCGGAATTAATTCTGTAAAATAGATGCTTCTCATATTTCCAGAAATTCATTAAAAAATTCTCCAGGTATTGCTTTATAAATCTGTCAGAAAATTTAAGAAACAAATCGGCCAAAAATGCCATAGAGGTTCCTCCGAGAAGTCCTTCAGAAACTCTTCCATTGATTCCTTCAAAAAATTCTAGTGATATTTGCAGACGCGGCACAATGCAGTTTCTCCAGGTATTCAGATTTTTTTTTTGAATAAAAAAAATCGCTCACAGATTTCTACAAGAATACTTGCAGGAAATTCTCCAACAATTTCAATAAAGGGGTTTTCAAGGAATTTTGGCTATGAATAAGTATTTATTTTTGTATTTTTGGAATTCCACCAAGAATTTACCAAAAAGTTCTTAAGGTATTTCTCCTCGGATTCCTGTACGGGAAATCCCTGGGATTTTTTCGAATATTCCTTACTCCTCCGGAGCTTCATTCAAAAACACTTCCTAAGATTTCTGCAGGGATTTTACTAAAAATTTCTTCACTATCAAAAACTCTTGCACACGAATGTGGAGTTGTGCTCGCTGAAATGTACTTGACGTTCATAGAATGAGAGGTTCAAGTTGATACTTCAGAGAAGATTCCACCTTCCTGATCACGGAACTGCTCAGGGTTTCTTTCAGAAATTTGTGCTGGCTTTTATTTTGAATTTGAGGGATTTCTGCAGCAATTTCAGCAAGGGATTATTTGAATAGTTCTTTACAAATCCTACTGGGATTGCTTTAGAAATCCATCCCAAGGTAAACTTTGACTTGTATTGCGAATTTCTGTCGTAAAATCACAGTTCTAAGGGATTTCCTTGGAGTAATTCTGATAAATTTATTGACATAATTTTTAAAATTTGACTTGTATTGAGAAGTGTTGTCGTAAAATCACAGTTCTTATGGAACTCCTTGGAGTAATTCTAATAAATTTATTGAAATAATGTTTTAAATTTAACTTTTATTGAGAATTGTTGTCGAAAGATCACAGTTCTTATGGAACTCCTTGGAGTAATTCTGATAAATTTATTGAAATTATTTTTAAAATTTGACTTGCATTGAAAAGTGTTGTCGTAAAATCACAGTTCTTATGGAACACCTTGGAGTTATTCTGATTAATTTACTAAAATGTCTTTTTAATTATACTTGTATTGAGAATCCCTAAAAACCAAACGGACCCAGGACGAAAACGGCTTTCCTGGGAATCTGACTAGACTGTTTAAAGCAACGATGGACGGTGTGTAAAACTGCGTAAAGATTTCGGGTGAACTATCCAGCTCATTCGAATCTCGCCGGGGACTGCGACAAGGTGACGGACTCTCATGCCTACTCTTCAACATCTCTCTTGAAGGTGTAATGCGACGAGCCGGGCTCTACAGCTGGGGTACGATTTTCACAAAATCCGGGCAATTTGTGTGCTTCGCGGACAACATGGATATTATCGTCAGAACATTTGGAACGGTGGCAGAGCTGTACACCCGCCTGAAACGCGAAGCACCAAAGCAGGTCGGACTGGTGGTGAATGCCTCAAATACAAAGTACATGCTTGTAGAACCGAACACGACCGGATCCGCCTGGGTAGCAAGGTTACGATAGACGGGGATACCTTCGAGGTGGTGGAGGAATTAGTCTACATCGGATCCTTACGTCCAGCTGACAACAACGTTAGTCGTGAAATTCGAAGGCGCATCATCAGTGGAAGTCGGATCTACTACGGGCTCCAGATTCACCCCCGTACCAAATTTACCATGTACAAAACGCTTATAAGACCGGATCCAGAAGGTGGCCAAAGCCGGAAGGATACGGTGGGAAGGGCATGTTGCGAGAATGCCGGACAGCAACCCTGCAAAGTTGGTGTTTGCTACCAATCCGGTTGGCGGAAGAAGGCGTGGAGCGCAGAGACCACGCTGGGTGGACCAGGTGGAGCGTGATCCGGCAAGCATTGGGCGTGACCAAAGATGGAGAGCGGCAGCCACGAACCGTGGAATATTGTTGACTCAGTTTTATTATGAATTTGATGTAATATTTAATAAATGAAATGAATGAGAATCCCTAAAGGAATCCCTAAAGAAATTGCTGGAGAAATCCCTGTGGAAATCATGGAGGAATCCCCAAAGGGATTCCTGAAGGATTCTAGGAGGATTACCAGGAGGAATTACAGGAGAAATCCCTGAAGGAATTGGCTTAAGCGGTGTTGATAAAAATCCATATTCTGAATCTGCATGCCAAACTGGACCAAAATCCAAATTTTCATAAAATTTGGTGGCATGGAACCTATTTAAAAACCAATTTGATGTGTGTATGGAAGCGATATGATGAAACACCCCTCATCGGATTTTGTACTAAGCGTAGATGTCAAGCAGTGTCCCTGCTGTCAAAAACTGTTTTCGAGCTCAGAAAAAGATGCTCTTTCGTACACAATTAAAAAATCAATAAAGTTTTCAAAATATGAAAAGCCCCAAGAATAGGAGGAATTCCTGGATACATTCCGGGAGTTATTCCTGGAGAAATTCCAGAAAGAATCCTTGAAGGAATTCCAGGAGGAATCCCTGGAGGAATTTTAATTCCTTAAAGAATCCCTGGATAAATTCCTGGAGAAGTTTCTTGAGGAATCCCTGCGGAAATTCCTGGAGGAATCCCTGGACGAATTCCTAAAGGAATCTCTGGAGGAATACTTGGAAGTATTTTTGGAGGAATTCCTGTAGAAATTTCTGGAGGAATCGCCGGAGAAATTCCTGGAGCAATCTCTTGAGGAATCGCTGAAGGAATGCTTGGACGATTTTCTGGCAGTTTCCCAGGAGGAATCCTTGGGGGTATTCTTAGAGGAATCTGTGGAGAAATTCCTGGAGGAGTCCCTGGAGAAATTCCTAGAGGAATCTCTGGAGAAATTTTTGGAGGGATCTTCGGAGGAATTCCTGGAGGAATCCCTCGAGGAATCGCTGGAGGAATTCCTGGAGGAATGCTTGGATGATTTCTTGGAGGAATCCCTGAAGTTTTTTATTGAGGAATTCCTGGAGGAATCTCTGGAGGAATCCTTGCAGAAAAGAATGCGAATCTTCACAAGAATCAACGATTTTTTTTCTCATAAATTCCGATTTTTTTCTCATTAGTTGCCGAAGAAACGTTCAAAATAATATACGAATATTTTCCCGAATTATGCCGAAAGAATCCCTCATCATAATGTAAGATGAATTTGCAAAGTAATTGCTGGAGAAATCCCTCAAAAAAAATTATGAAGGAATTTCTAAAAATTGCCTAAAATAAATTTCAAATTATTTTTCGGAAGAGTTTTTAAAGAAATTTTCAAAAGTAGGTACTTCTGAAAGGATTTTATAATTATTGCCGAAAACGTTGTCGCAGGAAAGTTGAAAATAATGTCTGGAAAATTCTGAAAATATTGAATAAATTCGCGGAAGAATTGCTTAATGAATTCCCAAATAAATTGCCAAAAGAATTATTGATGAATTTGGCAAAATAACTTTAAAACGATTTACGACAATATTTGTTAAATATTGCCGCAGGAATTTCAGAAATTGCTGTTGAAATAATTATATTATTTCCCGAAGAAACTTATAAAGGAACTACGAATAATTCCTCCAAATACTACCGCTGGAATTTCTATAAAAATTGCCAAATAAATTTCCCAAAAAATATTTAAGCGTAGAATTAGCTTTAAGTTGAAATAACATAAAATAAAAACCAAAAATGATTTCGAGAATTTTGAATAAACTTCTAAAAGAATTCACAAATAAGTTTTCCGATCAAATTTAAATAAAATAATGTCGAAGAGAAAATAATTGTCCTTGGACTTTTTATGCGACGAAAGGTACAAAACCCCTGGAATTCCGGCAGCTGTCTCCATTGACCATCGCGGAAACCCTCCATACCGAGCTTGACGGTGTTCCCTCTGATGGTCACATTGTCCAAAAACCTCCGAATTCACCTCCAACACTCTTGATTTGCAAAATCATGATGTCGGATGTGTCGCAAGCCAGGTTTCGTAATTGTTCGGGAAAAGGCCACTATTTCCGGGTAGCCCCAGGTTCCCGAAACATCCGGGATGGTGGTCAATATGTCCAAAAATTTCTGAATATTCCTCCCAAATACTTGATTTGCGACACTATGTAGAATGGGACATGACAAATGTGTTTTTTAGAATTATGCTATGCAAAATGTCAGGTGTCAGGAGCTTGCGAAATGTGTCTTCTGAAGGCACCCCAAACGTGACCCAGAACATTCGAAACCAGAACCAGGTAATCCCAATTTACTCAAACAATGCATTTGCAATAATAAAACGATAATTGAACACATTTGCAATCTTTTTCCATGTGTTTCTCACAAATAGTGATTAAAAGGAAGTTGGTCCATTTTTGACCCTATTTGACCCCCCTTCCTTCAATAACTCAAACCCCAAGAACCAAAAAACCATTTTGATATTTTTCCATGGAACTAGGGATGTAGCGCGGTCTTCATTCCAAATTTTGTAAATATCGGTTGAAAAATGAAGTCACGGCGATTTTCTGAAATTAAATTTCTAACTATGACCAAAACGGGTTAATCAAAGGTTTTTCTTTCGAGTGGCATTGTTGTGTAGCTTATGGCAGTTGAACTGTTAACTCTATGGTAGATTTTTTCCGTAATTACACTGATAAAGGTTTTACTAGCAACCAAACTGCATAGTTCATATGAGATTTTTCCTTCTTTTAAAAATAGGATGTGCTTTCGAATTACACTGTTACGAAATAGTGGACCTTCCTTTCTTAGTCAAGCATGTGGAATCATGAAACACATGGGAACAAATGCCCCAAATGGAAGATAACGTGCCTCTTTAGCCGGCCTTCCAATGTATATGAGTAGACATATAACTAATAAACGAAAGAAAAAATTATCAAAACTAATGATCAATTTGTTCGCAGGGTGACTGTGTTATGAAAATAAACAAAAAACATTAGAAAAACTGTGAAATTCTTATAAGCTTTATAAGAAGAGAGAAATTTAAAACCATCTCGATTAAACCAAGAGTCGTACACCGAGAAAAATTTCTACTCAATGACTGAGTTGGCCTTACTCAGAAATAGAGAAATCCTTTGTTTTCTTACTCAGTTTCGGCTAAAAGCCATTGAGTAGAAATTTTTCCCTGTGTAGTGCAAGAGCCACAATTGAAATGGGCAATACAAGGTTTGCCGGGTCAGCTAGTGAATACATAAAAATAAAGAATCAGGGAACAAAAACTGTGTGCTAAAGTTTCCAACTGGTTTTTTATTTGTCAAGGACATGTATAAATTGGAACAATGCAAATGTTCACACATTTTTCTGATTGGAAATTATTGCCAAGGGAAACAAATTTTAAACGCCCAAATGTATGCACAAGAAATCAACCGTATACAAGTTATAAGAAAAAGTTAAACATTTTCAATCCAACGACAGTATCGCAAACGTAACATGGACATGCATGAGGAGTACACAGGGTGTGAATTTACCATATATAATATACTAATGTTTCAGTTCAGTTCAGTGAAGTGAAGTGATCTGAAAATTTTTGAAGATGTGCACCCAGTTGATGGTAATAATAACATAACCCATTTCTTTGGGAATTTTGAAATAAAGCGTTTTTGGCTTGGGGGCGGTCCAGAATGTCGAATTGTTTAAAAATCCATATTCACTAAAACTGATGTGGCCAGGGCGTTCACAGTGTGCACCCAAAATGACCAAAATTGGTATTTTATTATATTTTGCATCCTGAGGGGGCGGTCCAGAATGTCGAATTGTTTAAAAATCCATATTCACTAAAACTGATGTGGCCAGGGCGTTCACAGTGTGTACCCAAAATGACCAAAATTGGTATTTTATTATATTTTGCATCCTGAGGGGGCGGTCCAGAATTTCGAATTGTTTAAAAATCCATATTCACTAAAACTGATGTGGTCAGGGCGTTCACAGTGTGCACCCAAAATAACCAAAATTGGTATTTTATTATATTTTGCATCCTGAGGGGGCGGTCCAGAATGTCGAATTGTTTAAAAATCCATATTCACTAAAACTGATGTGGCCAGGGCGTTCACAGTGTGCACCCAAAATGACCAAAATTGGTATTTTATTATATTTTGCATCCTGAGGGGGCGGTCCAGAATTTCGAATTGTTTAAAAATCCATATTCACTAAAACTGATGTGGTCAGGGCGTTCACAGTGTGCACCCAAAATGACCAAAATTGGTATTTTATTATATTTTGCATCCTGAGGGGGCGGTCCAGAATGTCGAATTGTTTAAAAATCCATATTCACTAAAACTGATGTGGCCAGGGCGTTCACAGTGTGCACCCAAAATAACCAAAATTGGTATTTTATTATATTTTGCATCCTGAAAAAAAATTTTTTTTTTTTTTGAACTGAAGAGCTGGTTACTCAGTGAGTAACTTGGAGTAACCACGATGACACCACTGCCCGAGGGGGCGGTCCAGAATTTCGAATTGTTTAAAAATCCATATTCACTAAAACTGATGTGGTCAGGGCGTTCACAGTGTGCACCCAAAATAACCAAAATTGGTATTTTATTATATTTTGCATCCTGAGGGGGCGGTCCAGAATGTCGAATTGTTTAAAAATCCATATTCACTAAAACTGATGTTGCCAGGGCGTTCACAGTGTGCACCCAAAATGACCAAAATTGGTATTTTATTATATTTTGCATCCTGAGGGGGCGGTCCAGAATTTCGAATTGTTTAAAAATCCATATTCACTAAAACTGATGTGGCCAGGGCGTTCACAGTGTGCACCCAAAATGACCAAAATTGGTATTTTATTATATTTTGCATCCTGAGGGGGCGGTCCAGAATGTCGAATTGTTTAAAAATCCATATTCACTAAAACTGATGTGGCCAGGGCGTTCACAGTGTGTACCCAAAATGACCAAAATTGGTATTTTATTATATTTTGCATCCTGAGGGGGCGGTCCAGAATTTCGAATTGTTTAAAAATCCATATTCACTAAAACTGATGTGGTCAGGGCGTTCACAGTGTGCACCCAAAATGACCAAAATTGGTATTTTATTATATTTTGCATCCTGAAAAAAAATTTTTTTTTTTTTGAACTGAAGAGCTGGTTACTCAGTGAGTAACTTGGAGTAACCACGATGACACCACTGCCCGAGGGGGCGGTCCAGAATGTCGAATTGTTTAAAAATCCATATTCACTAAAACTGATGTGGCCAGGGCGTTCACAGTGTGCACCCAAAATGACCAAAATTGGTATTTTATTATATTTTGCATCCTGAGGGGGCGGTCCAGAATTTCGAATTGTTTAAAAATCCATATTCACTAAAACTGATGTGGTCAGGGCGTTCACAGTGTGCACCCAAAATGACCAAAATTGGTATTTTATTATATTTTGCATCCTGAGGGGGCGGTCCAGAATTTCGAATTGTTTAAAAATCCATATTCACTAAAACTGATGTGGCCAGGGCGTTCACAGTGTGCACCCAAAATAACCAAAATTGGTATTTTATTATATTTTGCATCCTGAGGGGGCGGTCCAGAATTTCGAATTGTTTAAAAATCCATATTCACTAAAACTGATGTGGTCAGGGCGTTCACAGTGTGCACCCAAAATGACCAAAATTGGTATTTTATTATATTTTGCATCCTGAAAAAAAATTTTTTTTTTTTTTGAACTGAAGAGCTGGTTACTCAGTGAGTAACTTGGAGTAACCACGATGACACCACTGCCCGAGGGGGCGGTCCAGAATTTCGAATTGTTTAAAAATCCATATTCACTAAAACTGATGTGGTCAGGGCGTTCACAGTGTGCACCCAAAATAACCAAAATTGGTATTTTATTATATTTTGCATCCTGAGGGGGCGGTCCAGAATTTCGAATTGTTTAAAAATCCATATTCACTAAAACTGATGTGGTCAGGGCGTTCACAGTGTGCACCCAAAATAACCAAAATTGGTATTTTATTATATTTTGCATCCTGAGGGGGCGGTCCAGAATTTCGAATTGTTTAAAAATCCATATTCACTAAAACTGATGTGGTCAGGGCGTTCACAGTGTGCACCCAAAATGACCAAAATTGGTATTTTATTATATTTTGCATCCTGAAAAAAAATTTTTTTTTTTTTTGAACTGAAGAGCTGGTTACTCAGTGAGTAACTTGGAGTAACCACGATGACACCACTGCCCGAGGGGGCGGTCCAGAATTTCGAATTGTTTAAAAATCCATATTCACTAAAACTGATGTGGTCAGGGCGTTCACAGTGTGCACCCAAAATAACCAAAATTGGTATTTTATTATATTTTGCATCCTGAGGGGGCGGTCCAGAATGTCGAATTGTTTAAAAATCCATATTCACTAAAACTGATGTGGCCAGGGCGTTCACAGTGTGCACCCAAAATGACCAAAATTGGTATTTTATTATATTTTGCATCCTGAGGGGGCGGTCCAGAATTTCGAATTGTTTAAAAATCCATATTCACTAAAACTGATGTGGTCAGGGCGTTCACAGTGTGCACCCAAAATGACCAAAATTGGTATTTTATTATATTTTGCATCCTGAGGGGGCGGTCCAGAATTTCGAATTGTTTAAAAATCCATATTCACTAAAACTGATGTGGTCAGGGCGTTCACAGTGTGCACCCAAAATAACCAAAATTGGTATTTTATTATATTTTGCATCCTGAGGGGGCGGTCCAGAATTTCGAATTGTTTAAAAATCCATATTCACTAAAACTGATGTGGTCAGGGCGTTCACAGTGTGCACCCAAAATGACCAAAATTGGTATTTTATTATATTTTGCATCCTGAAAAAAAATTTTTTTTTTTTTTGAACTGAAGAGCTGGTTACTCAGTGAGTAACTTGGAGTAACCACGATGACACCACTGCCCGAGGGGGCGGTCCAGAATTTCGAATTGTTTAAAAATCCATATTCACTAAAACTGATGTGGTCAGGGCGTTCACAGTGTGCACCCAAAATAACCAAAATTGGTATTTTATTATATTTTGCATCCTGAGGGGGCGGTCCAGAATGTCGAATTGTTTAAAAATCCATATTCACTAAAACTGATGTGGCCAGGGCGTTCACAGTGTGCACCCAAAATGACCAAAATTGGTATTTTATTATATTTTGCATCCTGAGGGGGCGGTCCAGAATTTCGAATTGTTTAAAAATCCATATTCACTAAAACTGATGTGGTCAGGGCGTTCACAGTGTGCACCCAAAATGACCAAAATTGGTATTTTATTATATTTTGCATCCTGAAAAAAATTTTTTTTTTTTTGAACTGAAGAGCTGGTTACTCAGTGAGTAACTTGGAGTAACCACGATGACACCACTGCCCGAGGGGGCGGTCCAGAATTTCGAATTGTTTAAAAATCCATATTCACTAAAACTGATGTGGTCAGGGCGTTCACAGTGTGCACCCAAAATAACCAAAATTGGTATTTTATTATATTTTGCATCCTGAGGGGGCGGTCCAGAATGTCGAATTGTTTAAAAATCCATATTCACTAAAACTGATGTGGTCAGGGCGTTCACAGTGTGCACCCAAAATGACCAAAATTGGTATTTTATTATATTTTGCATCCTGAGGGGGCGGTCCAGAATTTCGAATTGTTTAAAAATCCATATTCACTAAAACTGATGTGGTCAGGGCGTTCACAGTGTGCACCCAAAATGACCAAAATTGGTATTTTATTATATTTTGCATCCTGAAAAAAAATTTTTTTTTTTTTGAACTGAAGAGCTGGTTACTCAGTGAGTAACTTGGAGTAACCACGATGACACCACTGCCCGAGGGGGCGGTCCAGAATTTCGAATTGTTTAAAAATCCATATTCACTAAAACTGATGTGGTCAGGGCGTTCACAGTGTGCACCCAAAATAACCAAAATTGGTATTTTATTATATTTTGCATCCTGAGGGGGCGGTCCAGAATGTCGAATTGTTTAAAAATCCATATTCACTAAAACTGATGTGGTCAGGGCGTTCACAGTGTGCACCCAAAATGACCAAAATTGGTATTTTATTATATTTTGCATCCTGAGGGGGCGGTCCAGAATGTCGAATTGTTTAAAAATCCATATTCACTAAAACTGATGTGGCCAGGGCGTTCACAGTGTGCACCCAAAATAACCAAAATTGGTATTTTATTATATTTTGCATCCTGAAAAAAATTTTTTTTTTTTTTTGAACTGAAGAGCTGGTTACTCAGTGAGTAACTTGGAGTAACCACGATGACACCACTGCCCGAGGGGGCGGTCCAGAATTTCGAATTGTTTAAAAATCCATATTCACTAAAACTGATGTGGTCAGGGCGTTCACAGTGTGCACCCAAAATAACCAAAATTGGTATTTTATTATATTTTGCATCCTGAGGGGGCGGTCCAGAATGTCGAATTGTTTAAAAATCCATATTCACTAAAACTGATGTGGTCAGGGCGTTCACAGTGTGCACCCAAAATGACCAAAATTGGTATTTTATTATATTTTGCATCCTGAGGGGGCGGTCCAGAATTTCGAATTGTTTAAAAATCCATATTCACTAAAACTGATGTGGCCAGGGCGTTCACAGTGTGCACCCAAAATGACCAAAATTGGTATTTTATTATATTTTGCATCCTGAGGGGGCGGTCCAGAATGTCGAATTGTTTAAAAATCCATATTCACTAAAACTGATGTGGCCAGGGCGTTCACAGTGTGTACCCAAAATGACCAAAATTGGTATTTTATTATATTTTGCATCCTGAGGGGGCGGTCCAGAATTTCGAATTGTTTAAAAATCCATATTCACTAAAACTGATGTGGTCAGGGCGTTCACAGTGTGCACCCAAAATGACCAAAATTGGTATTTTATTATATTTTGCATCCTGAAAAAAAATTTTTTTTTTTTTGAACTGAAGAGCTGGTTACTCAGTGAGTAACTTGGAGTAACCACGATGACACCACTGCCCGAGGGGGCGGTCCAGAATTTCGAATTGTTTAAAAATCCATATTCACTAAAACTGATGTGGTCAGGGCGTTCACAGTGTGCACCCAAAATAACCAAAATTGGTATTTTATTATATTTTGCATCCTGAGGGGGCGGTCCAGAATGTCGAATTGTTTAAAAATCCATATTCACTAAAACTGATGTGGCCAGGGCGTTCACAGTGTGCACCCAAAATGACCAAAATTGGTATTTTATTATATTTTGCATCCTGAGGGGGCGGTCCAGAATGTCGAATTGTTTAAAAATCCATATTCACTAAAACTGATGTGGCCAGGGCGTTCACAGTGTGTACCCAAAATGACCAAAATTGGTATTTTATTATATTTTGCATCCTGAGGGGGCGGTCCAGAATTTCGAATTGTTTAAAAATCCATATTCACTAAAACTGATGTGGTCAGGGCGTTCACAGTGTGCACCCAAAATAACCAAAATTGGTATTTTATTATATTTTGCATCCTGAGGGGGCGGTCCAGAATGTCGAATTGTTTAAAAATCCATATTCACTAAAACTGATGTGGCCAGGGCGTTCACAGTGTGCACCCAAAATGACCAAAATTGGTATTTTATTATATTTTGCATCCTGAGGGGGCGGTCCAGAATTTCGAATTGTTTAAAAATCCATATTCACTAAAACTGATGTGGTCAGGGCGTTCACAGTGTGCACCCAAAATGACCAAAATTGGTATTTTATTATATTTTGCATCCTGAGGGGGCGGTCCAGAATGTCGAATTGTTTAAAAATCCATATTCACTAAAACTGATGTGGCCAGGGCGTTCACAGTGTGCACCCAAAATAACCAAAATTGGTATTTTATTATATTTTGCATCCTGAAAAAAAATTTTTTTTTTTTTTGAACTGAAGAGCTGGTTACTCAGTGAGTAACTTGGAGTAACCACGATGACACCACTGCCCGAGGGGGCGGTCCAGAATTTCGAATTGTTTAAAAATCCATATTCACTAAAACTGATGTGGTCAGGGCGTTCACAGTGTGCACCCAAAATAACCAAAATTGGTATTTTATTATATTTTGCATCCTGAGGGGGCGGTCCAGAATGTCGAATTGTTTAAAAATCCATATTCACTAAAACTGATGTTGCCAGGGCGTTCACAGTGTGCACCCAAAATGACCAAAATTGGTATTTTATTATATTTTGCATCCTGAGGGGGCGGTCCAGAATTTCGAATTGTTTAAAAATCCATATTCACTAAAACTGATGTGGCCAGGGCGTTCACAGTGTGCACCCAAAATGACCAAAATTGGTATTTTATTATATTTTGCATCCTGAGGGGGCGGTCCAGAATGTCGAATTGTTTAAAAATCCATATTCACTAAAACTGATGTGGCCAGGGCGTTCACAGTGTGTACCCAAAATGACCAAAATTGGTATTTTATTATATTTTGCATCCTGAGGGGGCGGTCCAGAATTTCGAATTGTTTAAAAATCCATATTCACTAAAACTGATGTGGTCAGGGCGTTCACAGTGTGCACCCAAAATGACCAAAATTGGTATTTTATTATATTTTGCATCCTGAAAAAAAATTTTTTTTTTTTTGAACTGAAGAGCTGGTTACTCAGTGAGTAACTTGGAGTAACCACGATGACACCACTGCCCGAGGGGGCGGTCCAGAATGTCGAATTGTTTAAAAATCCATATTCACTAAAACTGATGTGGCCAGGGCGTTCACAGTGTGCACCCAAAATGACCAAAATTGGTATTTTATTATATTTTGCATCCTGAGGGGGCGGTCCAGAATTTCGAATTGTTTAAAAATCCATATTCACTAAAACTGATGTGGTCAGGGCGTTCACAGTGTGCACCCAAAATGACCAAAATTGGTATTTTATTATATTTTGCATCCTGAGGGGGCGGTCCAGAATTTCGAATTGTTTAAAAATCCATATTCACTAAAACTGATGTGGCCAGGGCGTTCACAGTGTGCACCCAAAATAACCAAAATTGGTATTTTATTATATTTTGCATCCTGAGGGGGCGGTCCAGAATTTCGAATTGTTTAAAAATCCATATTCACTAAAACTGATGTGGTCAGGGCGTTCACAGTGTGCACCCAAAATGACCAAAATTGGTATTTTATTATATTTTGCATCCTGAAAAAAAATTTTTTTTTTTTTTGAACTGAAGAGCTGGTTACTCAGTGAGTAACTTGGAGTAACCACGATGACACCACTGCCCGAGGGGGCGGTCCAGAATTTCGAATTGTTTAAAAATCCATATTCACTAAAACTGATGTGGTCAGGGCGTTCACAGTGTGCACCCAAAATAACCAAAATTGGTATTTTATTATATTTTGCATCCTGAGGGGGCGGTCCAGAATTTCGAATTGTTTAAAAATCCATATTCACTAAAACTGATGTGGTCAGGGCGTTCACAGTGTGCACCCAAAATAACCAAAATTGGTATTTTATTATATTTTGCATCCTGAGGGGGCGGTCCAGAATTTCGAATTGTTTAAAAATCCATATTCACTAAAACTGATGTGGTCAGGGCGTTCACAGTGTGCACCCAAAATGACCAAAATTGGTATTTTATTATATTTTGCATCCTGAAAAAAAATTTTTTTTTTTTTTGAACTGAAGAGCTGGTTACTCAGTGAGTAACTTGGAGTAACCACGATGACACCACTGCCCGAGGGGGCGGTCCAGAATTTCGAATTGTTTAAAAATCCATATTCACTAAAACTGATGTGGTCAGGGCGTTCACAGTGTGCACCCAAAATAACCAAAATTGGTATTTTATTATATTTTGCATCCTGAGGGGGCGGTCCAGAATGTCGAATTGTTTAAAAATCCATATTCACTAAAACTGATGTGGCCAGGGCGTTCACAGTGTGCACCCAAAATGACCAAAATTGGTATTTTATTATATTTTGCATCCTGAGGGGGCGGTCCAGAATTTCGAATTGTTTAAAAATCCATATTCACTAAAACTGATGTGGTCAGGGCGTTCACAGTGTGCACCCAAAATGACCAAAATTGGTATTTTATTATATTTTGCATCCTGAGGGGGCGGTCCAGAATTTCGAATTGTTTAAAAATCCATATTCACTAAAACTGATGTGGTCAGGGCGTTCACAGTGTGCACCCAAAATAACCAAAATTGGTATTTTATTATATTTTGCATCCTGAGGGGGCGGTCCAGAATTTCGAATTGTTTAAAAATCCATATTCACTAAAACTGATGTGGTCAGGGCGTTCACAGTGTGCACCCAAAATGACCAAAATTGGTATTTTATTATATTTTGCATCCTGAAAAAAAATTTTTTTTTTTTTTGAACTGAAGAGCTGGTTACTCAGTGAGTAACTTGGAGTAACCACGATGACACCACTGCCCGAGGGGGCGGTCCAGAATTTCGAATTGTTTAAAAATCCATATTCACTAAAACTGATGTGGTCAGGGCGTTCACAGTGTGCACCCAAAATAACCAAAATTGGTATTTTATTATATTTTGCATCCTGAGGGGGCGGTCCAGAATGTCGAATTGTTTAAAAATCCATATTCACTAAAACTGATGTGGCCAGGGCGTTCACAGTGTGCACCCAAAATGACCAAAATTGGTATTTTATTATATTTTGCATCCTGAGGGGGCGGTCCAGAATTTCGAATTGTTTAAAAATCCATATTCACTAAAACTGATGTGGTCAGGGCGTTCACAGTGTGCACCCAAAATGACCAAAATTGGTATTTTATTATATTTTGCATCCTGAAAAAAATTTTTTTTTTTTTGAACTGAAGAGCTGGTTACTCAGTGAGTAACTTGGAGTAACCACGATGACACCACTGCCCGAGGGGGCGGTCCAGAATTTCGAATTGTTTAAAAATCCATATTCACTAAAACTGATGTGGTCAGGGCGTTCACAGTGTGCACCCAAAATAACCAAAATTGGTATTTTATTATATTTTGCATCCTGAGGGGGCGGTCCAGAATGTCGAATTGTTTAAAAATCCATATTCACTAAAACTGATGTGGTCAGGGCGTTCACAGTGTGCACCCAAAATGACCAAAATTGGTATTTTATTATATTTTGCATCCTGAGGGGGCGGTCCAGAATTTCGAATTGTTTAAAAATCCATATTCACTAAAACTGATGTGGTCAGGGCGTTCACAGTGTGCACCCAAAATGACCAAAATTGGTATTTTATTATATTTTGCATCCTGAAAAAAAATTTTTTTTTTTTTGAACTGAAGAGCTGGTTACTCAGTGAGTAACTTGGAGTAACCACGATGACACCACTGCCCGAGGGGGCGGTCCAGAATTTCGAATTGTTTAAAAATCCATATTCACTAAAACTGATGTGGTCAGGGCGTTCACAGTGTGCACCCAAAATAACCAAAATTGGTATTTTATTATATTTTGCATCCTGAGGGGGCGGTCCAGAATGTCGAATTGTTTAAAAATCCATATTCACTAAAACTGATGTGGTCAGGGCGTTCACAGTGTGCACCCAAAATGACCAAAATTGGTATTTTATTATATTTTGCATCCTGAGGGGGCGGTCCAGAATGTCGAATTGTTTAAAAATCCATATTCACTAAAACTGATGTGGCCAGGGCGTTCACAGTGTGCACCCAAAATAACCAAAATTGGTATTTTATTATATTTTGCATCCTGAAAAAAATTTTTTTTTTTTTTTGAACTGAAGAGCTGGTTACTCAGTGAGTAACTTGGAGTAACCACGATGACACCACTGCCCGAGGGGGCGGTCCAGAATTTCGAATTGTTTAAAAATCCATATTCACTAAAACTGATGTGGTCAGGGCGTTCACAGTGTGCACCCAAAATAACCAAAATTGGTATTTTATTATATTTTGCATCCTGAGGGGGCGGTCCAGAATGTCGAATTGTTTAAAAATCCATATTCACTAAAACTGATGTGGTCAGGGCGTTCACAGTGTGCACCCAAAATGACCAAAATTGGTATTTTATTATATTTTGCATCCTGAGGGGGCGGTCCAGAATTTCGAATTGTTTAAAAATCCATATTCACTAAAACTGATGTGGCCAGGGCGTTCACAGTGTGCACCCAAAATGACCAAAATTGGTATTTTATTATATTTTGCATCCTGAGGGGGCGGTCCAGAATGTCGAATTGTTTAAAAATCCATATTCACTAAAACTGATGTGGCCAGGGCGTTCACAGTGTGTACCCAAAATGACCAAAATTGGTATTTTATTATATTTTGCATCCTGAGGGGGCGGTCCAGAATTTCGAATTGTTTAAAAATCCATATTCACTAAAACTGATGTGGTCAGGGCGTTCACAGTGTGCACCCAAAATGACCAAAATTGGTATTTTATTATATTTTGCATCCTGAAAAAAAATTTTTTTTTTTTTGAACTGAAGAGCTGGTTACTCAGTGAGTAACTTGGAGTAACCACGATGACACCACTGCCCGAGGGGGCGGTCCAGAATTTCGAATTGTTTAAAAATCCATATTCACTAAAACTGATGTGGTCAGGGCGTTCACAGTGTGCACCCAAAATAACCAAAATTGGTATTTTATTATATTTTGCATCCTGAGGGGGCGGTCCAGAATGTCGAATTGTTTAAAAATCCATATTCACTAAAACTGATGTGGCCAGGGCGTTCACAGTGTGCACCCAAAATGACCAAAATTGGTATTTTATTATATTTTGCATCCTGAGGGGGCGGTCCAGAATGTCGAATTGTTTAAAAATCCATATTCACTAAAACTGATGTGGCCAGGGCGTTCACAGTGTGTACCCAAAATGACCAAAATTGGTATTTTATTATATTTTGCATCCTGAGGGGGCGGTCCAGAATTTCGAATTGTTTAAAAATCCATATTCACTAAAACTGATGTGGTCAGGGCGTTCACAGTGTGCACCCAAAATAACCAAAATTGGTATTTTATTATATTTTGCATCCTGAGGGGGCGGTCCAGAATGTCGAATTGTTTAAAAATCCATATTCACTAAAACTGATGTGGCCAGGGCGTTCACAGTGTGCACCCAAAATGACCAAAATTGGTATTTTATTATATTTTGCATCCTGAGGGGGCGGTCCAGAATTTCGAATTGTTTAAAAATCCATATTCACTAAAACTGATGTGGTCAGGGCGTTCACAGTGTGCACCCAAAATGACCAAAATTGGTATTTTATTATATTTTGCATCCTGAGGGGGCGGTCCAGAATTTCGAATTGTTTAAAAATCCATATTCACTAAAACTGATGTGGTCAGGGCGTTCACAGTGTGCACCCAAAATGACCAAAATTGGTATTTTATTATATTTTGCATCCTGAAAAAAATTTTTTTTTTTTTTTGAACTGAAGAGCTGGTTACTCAGTGAGTAACTTGGAGTAACCACGATGACACCACTGCCCGAGGGGGCGGTCCAGAATTTCGAATTGTTTAAAAATCCATATTCACTAAAACTGATGTGGTCAGGGCGTTCACAGTGTGCACCCAAAATAACCAAAATTGGTATTTTATTATATTTTGCATCCTGAGGGGGCGGTCCAGAATGTCGAATTGTTTAAAAATCCATATTCACTAAAACTGATGTGGTCAGGGCGTTCACAGTGTGCACCCAAAATGACCAAAATTGGTATTTTATTATATTTTGCATCCTGAGGGGGCGGTCCAGAATGTCGAATTGTTTAAAAATCCATATTCACTAAAACTGATGTGGCCAGGGCGTTCACAGTGTGCACCCAAAATAACCAAAATTGGTATTTTATTATATTTTGCATCCTGAAAAAAAATTTTTTTTTTTTTTGAACTGAAGAGCTGGTTACTCAGTGAGTAACTTGGAGTAACCACGATGACACCACTGCCCGAGGGGGCGGTCCAGAATTTCGAATTGTTTAAAAATCCATATTCACTAAAACTGATGTGGTCAGGGCGTTCACAGTGTGCACCCAAAATAACCAAAATTGGTATTTTATTATATTTTGCATCCTGAGGGGGCGGTCCAGAATGTCGAATTGTTTAAAAATCCATATTCACTAAAACTGATGTTGCCAGGGCGTTCACAGTGTGCACCCAAAATGACCAAAATTGGTATTTTATTATATTTTGCATCCTGAGGGGGCGGTCCAGAATTTCGAATTGTTTAAAAATCCATATTCACTAAAACTGATGTGGCCAGGGCGTTCACAGTGTGCACCCAAAATGACCAAAATTGGTATTTTATTATATTTTGCATCCTGAGGGGGCGGTCCAGAATGTCGAATTGTTTAAAAATCCATATTCACTAAAACTGATGTGGCCAGGGCGTTCACAGTGTGTACCCAAAATGACCAAAATTGGTATTTTATTATATTTTGCATCCTGAGGGGGCGGTCCAGAATTTCGAATTGTTTAAAAATCCATATTCACTAAAACTGATGTGGTCAGGGCGTTCACAGTGTGCACCCAAAATGACCAAAATTGGTATTTTATTATATTTTGCATCCTGAAAAAAAATTTTTTTTTTTTTGAACTGAAGAGCTGGTTACTCAGTGAGTAACTTGGAGTAACCACGATGACACCACTGCCCGAGGGGGCGGTCCAGAATGTCGAATTGTTTAAAAATCCATATTCACTAAAACTGATGTGGCCAGGGCGTTCACAGTGTGCACCCAAAATGACCAAAATTGGTATTTTATTATATTTTGCATCCTGAGGGGGCGGTCCAGAATTTCGAATTGTTTAAAAATCCATATTCACTAAAACTGATGTGGTCAGGGCGTTCACAGTGTGCACCCAAAATGACCAAAATTGGTATTTTATTATATTTTGCATCCTGAGGGGGCGGTCCAGAATTTCGAATTGTTTAAAAATCCATATTCACTAAAACTGATGTGGCCAGGGCGTTCACAGTGTGCACCCAAAATAACCAAAATTGGTATTTTATTATATTTTGCATCCTGAGGGGGCGGTCCAGAATTTCGAATTGTTTAAAAATCCATATTCACTAAAACTGATGTGGTCAGGGCGTTCACAGTGTGCACCCAAAATGACCAAAATTGGTATTTTATTATATTTTGCATCCTGAAAAAAAATTTTTTTTTTTTTTGAACTGAAGAGCTGGTTACTCAGTGAGTAACTTGGAGTAACCACGATGACACCACTGCCCGAGGGGGCGGTCCAGAATTTCGAATTGTTTAAAAATCCATATTCACTAAAACTGATGTGGTCAGGGCGTTCACAGTGTGCACCCAAAATAACCAAAATTGGTATTTTATTATATTTTGCATCCTGAGGGGGCGGTCCAGAATTTCGAATTGTTTAAAAATCCATATTCACTAAAACTGATGTGGTCAGGGCGTTCACAGTGTGCACCCAAAATAACCAAAATTGGTATTTTATTATATTTTGCATCCTGAGGGGGCGGTCCAGAATTTCGAATTGTTTAAAAATCCATATTCACTAAAACTGATGTGGTCAGGGCGTTCACAGTGTGCACCCAAAATGACCAAAATTGGTATTTTATTATATTTTGCATCCTGAAAAAAAATTTTTTTTTTTTTTGAACTGAAGAGCTGGTTACTCAGTGAGTAACTTGGAGTAACCACGATGACACCACTGCCCGAGGGGGCGGTCCAGAATTTCGAATTGTTTAAAAATCCATATTCACTAAAACTGATGTGGTCAGGGCGTTCACAGTGTGCACCCAAAATAACCAAAATTGGTATTTTATTATATTTTGCATCCTGAGGGGGCGGTCCAGAATGTCGAATTGTTTAAAAATCCATATTCACTAAAACTGATGTGGCCAGGGCGTTCACAGTGTGCACCCAAAATGACCAAAATTGGTATTTTATTATATTTTGCATCCTGAGGGGGCGGTCCAGAATTTCGAATTGTTTAAAAATCCATATTCACTAAAACTGATGTGGTCAGGGCGTTCACAGTGTGCACCCAAAATGACCAAAATTGGTATTTTATTATATTTTGCATCCTGAGGGGGCGGTCCAGAATTTCGAATTGTTTAAAAATCCATATTCACTAAAACTGATGTGGTCAGGGCGTTCACAGTGTGCACCCAAAATAACCAAAATTGGTATTTTATTATATTTTGCATCCTGAGGGGGCGGTCCAGAATTTCGAATTGTTTAAAAATCCATATTCACTAAAACTGATGTGGTCAGGGCGTTCACAGTGTGCACCCAAAATGACCAAAATTGGTATTTTATTATATTTTGCATCCTGAAAAAAAATTTTTTTTTTTTTTGAACTGAAGAGCTGGTTACTCAGTGAGTAACTTGGAGTAACCACGATGACACCACTGCCCGAGGGGGCGGTCCAGAATTTCGAATTGTTTAAAAATCCATATTCACTAAAACTGATGTGGTCAGGGCGTTCACAGTGTGCACCCAAAATAACCAAAATTGGTATTTTATTATATTTTGCATCCTGAGGGGGCGGTCCAGAATGTCGAATTGTTTAAAAATCCATATTCACTAAAACTGATGTGGCCAGGGCGTTCACAGTGTGCACCCAAAATGACCAAAATTGGTATTTTATTATATTTTGCATCCTGAGGGGGCGGTCCAGAATTTCGAATTGTTTAAAAATCCATATTCACTAAAACTGATGTGGTCAGGGCGTTCACAGTGTGCACCCAAAATGACCAAAATTGGTATTTTATTATATTTTGCATCCTGAAAAAAATTTTTTTTTTTTTGAACTGAAGAGCTGGTTACTCAGTGAGTAACTTGGAGTAACCACGATGACACCACTGCCCGAGGGGGCGGTCCAGAATTTCGAATTGTTTAAAAATCCATATTCACTAAAACTGATGTGGTCAGGGCGTTCACAGTGTGCACCCAAAATAACCAAAATTGGTATTTTATTATATTTTGCATCCTGAGGGGGCGGTCCAGAATGTCGAATTGTTTAAAAATCCATATTCACTAAAACTGATGTGGCCAGGGCGTTCACAGTGTGCACCCAAAATGACCAAAATTGGTATTTTATTATATTTTGCATCCTGAGGGGGCGGTCCAGAATTTCGAATTGTTTAAAAATCCATATTCACTAAAACTGATGTGGTCAGGGCGTTCACAGTGTGCACCCAAAATGACCAAAATTGGTATTTTATTATATTTTGCATCCTGAAAAAAATTTTTTTTTTTTTGAACTGAAGAGCTGGTTACTCAGTGAGTAACTTGGAGTAACCACGATGACACCACTGCCCGAGGGGGCGGTCCAGAATTTCGAATTGTTTAAAAATCCATATTCACTAAAACTGATGTGGTCAGGGCGTTCACAGTGTGCACCCAAAATAACCAAAATTGGTATTTTATTATATTTTGCATCCTGAGGGGGCGGTCCAGAATGTCGAATTGTTTAAAAATCCATATTCACTAAAACTGATGTGGTCAGGGCGTTCACAGTGTGCACCCAAAATGACCAAAATTGGTATTTTATTATATTTTGCATCCTGAGGGGGCGGTCCAGAATTTCGAATTGTTTAAAAATCCATATTCACTAAAACTGATGTGGTCAGGGCGTTCACAGTGTGCACCCAAAATGACCAAAATTGGTATTTTATTATATTTTGCATCCTGAAAAAAAATTTTTTTTTTTTTGAACTGAAGAGCTGGTTACTCAGTGAGTAACTTGGAGTAACCACGATGACACCACTGCCCGAGGGGGCGGTCCAGAATTTCGAATTGTTTAAAAATCCATATTCACTAAAACTGATGTGGTCAGGGCGTTCACAGTGTGCACCCAAAATAACCAAAATTGGTATTTTATTATATTTTGCATCCTGAGGGGGCGGTCCAGAATGTCGAATTGTTTAAAAATCCATATTCACTAAAACTGATGTGGTCAGGGCGTTCACAGTGTGCACCCAAAATGACCAAAATTGGTATTTTATTATATTTTGCATCCTGAGGGGGCGGTCCAGAATGTCGAATTGTTTAAAAATCCATATTCACTAAAACTGATGTGGCCAGGGCGTTCACAGTGTGCACCCAAAATAACCAAAATTGGTATTTTATTATATTTTGCATCCTGAAAAAAATTTTTTTTTTTTTTTGAACTGAAGAGCTGGTTACTCAGTGAGTAACTTGGAGTAACCACGATGACACCACTGCCCGAGGGGGCGGTCCAGAATTTCGAATTGTTTAAAAATCCATATTCACTAAAACTGATGTGGTCAGGGCGTTCACAGTGTGCACCCAAAATAACCAAAATTGGTATTTTATTATATTTTGCATCCTGAGGGGGCGGTCCAGAATGTCGAATTGTTTAAAAATCCATATTCACTAAAACTGATGTGGTCAGGGCGTTCACAGTGTGCACCCAAAATGACCAAAATTGGTATTTTATTATATTTTGCATCCTGAGGGGGCGGTCCAGAATTTCGAATTGTTTAAAAATCCATATTCACTAAAACTGATGTGGTCAGGGCGTTCACAGTGTGCACCCAAAATGACCAAAATTGGTATTTTATTATATTTTGCATCCTGAAAAAAAATTTTTTTTTTTTTGAACTGAAGAGCTGGTTACTCAGTGAGTAACTTGGAGTAACCACGATGACACCACTGCCCGAGGGGGCGGTCCAGAATTTCGAATTGTTTAAAAATCCATATTCACTAAAACTGATGTTGCCAGGGCGTTCACAGTGTGCACCCAAAATGACCAAAATTGGTATTTTATTATATTTTGCATCCTGAGGGGGCGGTCCAGAATTTCGAATTGTTTAAAAATCCATATTCACTAAAACTGATGTGGCCAGGGCGTTCACAGTGTGCACCCAAAATGACCAAAATTGGTATTTTATTATATTTTGCATCCTGAGGGGGCGGTCCAGAATGTCGAATTGTTTAAAAATCCATATTCACTAAAACTGATGTGGCCAGGGCGTTCACAGTGTGTACCCAAAATGACCAAAATTGGTATTTTATTATATTTTGCATCCTGAGGGGGCGGTCCAGAATTTCGAATTGTTTAAAAATCCATATTCACTAAAACTGATGTGGTCAGGGCGTTCACAGTGTGCACCCAAAATGACCAAAATTGGTATTTTATTATATTTTGCATCCTGAAAAAAAATTTTTTTTTTTTTGAACTGAAGAGCTGGTTACTCAGTGAGTAACTTGGAGTAACCACGATGACACCACTGCCCGAGGGGGCGGTCCAGAATGTCGAATTGTTTAAAAATCCATATTCACTAAAACTGATGTGGCCAGGGCGTTCACAGTGTGCACCCAAAATGACCAAAATTGGTATTTTATTATATTTTGCATCCTGAGGGGGCGGTCCAGAATTTCGAATTGTTTAAAAATCCATATTCACTAAAACTGATGTGGTCAGGGCGTTCACAGTGTGCACCCAAAATGACCAAAATTGGTATTTTATTATATTTTGCATCCTGAGGGGGCGGTCCAGAATTTCGAATTGTTTAAAAATCCATATTCACTAAAACTGATGTGGCCAGGGCGTTCACAGTGTGCACCCAAAATAACCAAAATTGGTATTTTATTATATTTTGCATCCTGAGGGGGCGGTCCAGAATTTCGAATTGTTTAAAAATCCATATTCACTAAAACTGATGTGGTCAGGGCGTTCACAGTGTGCACCCAAAATGACCAAAATTGGTATTTTATTATATTTTGCATCCTGAAAAAAAATTTTTTTTTTTTTTGAACTGAAGAGCTGGTTACTCAGTGAGTAACTTGGAGTAACCACGATGACACCACTGCCCGAGGGGGCGGTCCAGAATTTCGAATTGTTTAAAAATCCATATTCACTAAAACTGATGTGGTCAGGGCGTTCACAGTGTGCACCCAAAATAACCAAAATTGGTATTTTATTATATTTTGCATCCTGAGGGGGCGGTCCAGAATTTCGAATTGTTTAAAAATCCATATTCACTAAAACTGATGTGGTCAGGGCGTTCACAGTGTGCACCCAAAATAACCAAAATTGGTATTTTATTATATTTTGCATCCTGAGGGGGCGGTCCAGAATTTCGAATTGTTTAAAAATCCATATTCACTAAAACTGATGTGGTCAGGGCGTTCACAGTGTGCACCCAAAATGACCAAAATTGGTATTTTATTATATTTTGCATCCTGAAAAAAAATTTTTTTTTTTTTTGAACTGAAGAGCTGGTTACTCAGTGAGTAACTTGGAGTAACCACGATGACACCACTGCCCGAGGGGGCGGTCCAGAATTTCGAATTGTTTAAAAATCCATATTCACTAAAACTGATGTGGTCAGGGCGTTCACAGTGTGCACCCAAAATAACCAAAATTGGTATTTTATTATATTTTGCATCCTGAGGGGGCGGTCCAGAATGTCGAATTGTTTAAAAATCCATATTCACTAAAACTGATGTGGCCAGGGCGTTCACAGTGTGCACCCAAAATGACCAAAATTGGTATTTTATTATATTTTGCATCCTGAGGGGGCGGTCCAGAATTTCGAATTGTTTAAAAATCCATATTCACTAAAACTGATGTGGTCAGGGCGTTCACAGTGTGCACCCAAAATGACCAAAATTGGTATTTTATTATATTTTGCATCCTGAGGGGGCGGTCCAGAATTTCGAATTGTTTAAAAATCCATATTCACTAAAACTGATGTGGTCAGGGCGTTCACAGTGTGCACCCAAAATAACCAAAATTGGTATTTTATTATATTTTGCATCCTGAGGGGGCGGTCCAGAATTTCGAATTGTTTAAAAATCCATATTCACTAAAACTGATGTGGTCAGGGCGTTCACAGTGTGCACCCAAAATGACCAAAATTGGTATTTTATTATATTTTGCATCCTGAAAAAAAATTTTTTTTTTTTTTGAACTGAAGAGCTGGTTACTCAGTGAGTAACTTGGAGTAACCACGATGACACCACTGCCCGAGGGGGCGGTCCAGAATTTCGAATTGTTTAAAAATCCATATTCACTAAAACTGATGTGGTCAGGGCGTTCACAGTGTGCACCCAAAATAACCAAAATTGGTATTTTATTATATTTTGCATCCTGAGGGGGCGGTCCAGAATGTCGAATTGTTTAAAAATCCATATTCACTAAAACTGATGTGGCCAGGGCGTTCACAGTGTGCACCCAAAATGACCAAAATTGGTATTTTATTATATTTTGCATCCTGAGGGGGCGGTCCAGAATTTCGAATTGTTTAAAAATCCATATTCACTAAAACTGATGTGGTCAGGGCGTTCACAGTGTGCACCCAAAATGACCAAAATTGGTATTTTATTATATTTTGCATCCTGAAAAAAAATTTTTTTTTTTTGAACTGAAGAGCTGGTTACTCAGTGAGTAACTTGGAGTAACCACGATGACACCACTGCCCGAGGGGGCGGTCCAGAATTTCGAATTGTTTAAAAATCCATATTCACTAAAACTGATGTGGTCAGGGCGTTCACAGTGTGCACCCAAAATAACCAAAATTGGTATTTTATTATATTTTGCATCCTGAGGGGGCGGTCCAGAATGTCGAATTGTTTAAAAATCCATATTCACTAAAACTGATGTGGTCAGGGCGTTCACAGTGTGCACCCAAAATGACCAAAATTGGTATTTTATTATATTTTGCATCCTGAGGGGGCGGTCCAGAATTTCGAATTGTTTAAAAATCCATATTCACTAAAACTGATGTGGTCAGGGCGTTCACAGTGTGCACCCAAAATGACCAAAATTGGTATTTTATTATATTTTGCATCCTGAAAAAAAATTTTTTTTTTTTTGAACTGAAGAGCTGGTTACTCAGTGAGTAACTTGGAGTAACCACGATGACACCACTGCCCGAGGGGGCGGTCCAGAATTTCGAATTGTTTAAAAATCCATATTCACTAAAACTGATGTGGTCAGGGCGTTCACAGTGTGCACCCAAAATAACCAAAATTGGTATTTTATTATATTTTGCATCCTGAGGGGGCGGTCCAGAATGTCGAATTGTTTAAAAATCCATATTCACTAAAACTGATGTGGTCAGGGCGTTCACAGTGTGCACCCAAAATGACCAAAATTGGTATTTTATTATATTTTGCATCCTGAGGGGGCGGTCCAGAATGTCGAATTGTTTAAAAATCCATATTCACTAAAACTGATGTGGCCAGGGCGTTCACAGTGTGCACCCAAAATAACCAAAATTGGTATTTTATTATATTTTGCATCCTGAAAAAAATTTTTTTTTTTTTTGAACTGAAGAGCTGGTTACTCAGTGAGTAACTTGGAGTAACCACGATGACACCACTGCCCGAGGGGGCGGTCCAGAATTTCGAATTGTTTAAAAATCCATATTCACTAAAACTGATGTGGTCAGGGCGTTCACAGTGTGCACCCAAAATAACCAAAATTGGTATTTTATTATATTTTGCATCCTGAGGGGGCGGTCCAGAATGTCGAATTGTTTAAAAATCCATATTCACTAAAACTGATGTTGCCAGGGCGTTCACAGTGTGCACCCAAAATGACCAAAATTGGTATTTTATTATATTTTGCATCCTGAGGGGGCGGTCCAGAATTTCGAATTGTTTAAAAATCCATATTCACTAAAACTGATGTGGCCAGGGCGTTCACAGTGTGCACCCAAAATGACCAAAATTGGTATTTTATTATATTTTGCATCCTGAGGGGGCGGTCCAGAATGTCGAATTGTTTAAAAATCCATATTCACTAAAACTGATGTGGCCAGGGCGTTCACAGTGTGTACCCAAAATGACCAAAATTGGTATTTTATTATATTTTGCATCCTGAGGGGGCGGTCCAGAATTTCGAATTGTTTAAAAATCCATATTCACTAAAACTGATGTGGTCAGGGCGTTCACAGTGTGCACCCAAAATGACCAAAATTGGTATTTTATTATATTTTGCATCCTGAAAAAAAATTTTTTTTTTTTTGAACTGAAGAGCTGGTTACTCAGTGAGTAACTTGGAGTAACCACGATGACACCACTGCCCGAGGGGGCGGTCCAGAATTTCGAATTGTTTAAAAATCCATATTCACTAAAACTGATGTGGTCAGGGCGTTCACAGTGTGCACCCAAAATAACCAAAATTGGTATTTTATTATATTTTGCATCCTGAGGGGGCGGTCCAGAATGTCGAATTGTTTAAAAATCCATATTCACTAAAACTGATGTGGCCAGGGCGTTCACAGTGTGCACCCAAAATGACCAAAATTGGTATTTTATTATATTTTGCATCCTGAGGGGGCGGTCCAGAATGTCGAATTGTTTAAAAATCCATATTCACTAAAACTGATGTGGCCAGGGCGTTCACAGTGTGTACCCAAAATGACCAAAATTGGTATTTTATTATATTTTGCATCCTGAGGGGGCGGTCCAGAATTTCGAATTGTTTAAAAATCCATATTCACTAAAACTGATGTGGTCAGGGCGTTCACAGTGTGCACCCAAAATGACCAAAATTGGTATTTTATTATATTTTGCATCCTGAAAAAAATTTTTTTTTTTTTTGAACTGAAGAGCTGGTTACTCAGTGAGTAACTTGGAGTAACCACGATGACACCACTGCCCGAGGGGGCGGTCCAGAATTTCGAATTGTTTAAAAATCCATATTCACTAAAACTGATGTGGTCAGGGCGTTCACAGTGTGCACCCAAAATAACCAAAATTGGTATTTTATTATATTTTGCATCCTGAGGGGGCGGTCCAGAATTTCGAATTGTTTAAAAATCCATATTCACTAAAACTGATGTGGTCAGGGCGTTCACAGTGTGCACCCAAAATAACCAAAATTGGTATTTTATTATATTTTGCATCCTGAGGGGGCGGTCCAGAATTTCGAATTGTTTAAAAATCCATATTCACTAAAACTGATGTGGTCAGGGCGTTCACAGTGTGCACCCAAAATGACCAAAATTGGTATTTTATTATATTTTGCATCCTGAAAAAAAATTTTTTTTTTTTTTGAACTGAAGAGCTGGTTACTCAGTGAGTAACTTGGAGTAACCACGATGACACCACTGCCCGAGGGGGCGGTCCAGAATTTCGAATTGTTTAAAAATCCATATTCACTAAAACTGATGTGGTCAGGGCGTTCACAGTGTGCACCCAAAATAACCAAAATTGGTATTTTATTATATTTTGCATCCTGAGGGGGCGGTCCAGAATGTCGAATTGTTTAAAAATCCATATTCACTAAAACTGATGTGGCCAGGGCGTTCACAGTGTGCACCCAAAATGACCAAAATTGGTATTTTATTATATTTTGCATCCTGAGGGGGCGGTCCAGAATTTCGAATTGTTTAAAAATCCATATTCACTAAAACTGATGTGGTCAGGGCGTTCACAGTGTGCACCCAAAATGACCAAAATTGGTATTTTATTATATTTTGCATCCTGAGGGGGCGGTCCAGAATTTCGAATTGTTTAAAAATCCATATTCACTAAAACTGATGTGGTCAGGGCGTTCACAGTGTGCACCCAAAATAACCAAAATTGGTATTTTATTATATTTTGCATCCTGAGGGGGCGGTCCAGAATTTCGAATTGTTTAAAAATCCATATTCACTAAAACTGATGTGGTCAGGGCGTTCACAGTGTGCACCCAAAATGACCAAAATTGGTATTTTATTATATTTTGCATCCTGAAAAAAAATTTTTTTTTTTTTGAACTGAAGAGCTGGTTACTCAGTGAGTAACTTGGAGTAACCACGATGACACCACTGCCCGAGGGGGCGGTCCAGAATTTCGAATTGTTTAAAAATCCATATTCACTAAAACTGATGTGGTCAGGGCGTTCACAGTGTGCACCCAAAATAACCAAAATTGGTATTTTATTATATTTTGCATCCTGAGGGGGCGGTCCAGAATTTCGAATTGTTTAAAAATCCATATTCACTAAAACTGATGTGGTCAGGGCGTTCACAGTGTGCACCCAAAATAACCAAAATTGGTATTTTATTATATTTTGCATCCTGAGGGGGCGGTCCAGAATTTCGAATTGTTTAAAAATCCATATTCACTAAAACTGATGTGGTCAGGGCGTTCACAGTGTGCACCCAAAATGACCAAAATTGGTATTTTATTATATTTTGCATCCTGAAAAAAAATTTTTTTTTTTTTTGAACTGAAGAGCTGGTTACTCAGTGAGTAACTTGGAGTAACCACGATGACACCACTGGTACTGAATATGTTCCGCGTTGACAACAGAGCATATTAATAAATTTCAGGTCAAGGTTGATACTATTTACCAGTATGTAATATATTATATGATGGATATGGGCTTAAGTTTCTAAAACGTATCAATTCACCCAAAAGTGTGATGTTTCATTGAGCCTTAAAAACAAAATGCCAATAAAGGCTTTATTTTCAAGTTTTTTTCGATGATTTATCAAAAGAGTACTAATTGCTCTTAAAGTCTTTTTTTTTGACAGAAGTTGCTGCAACTACGAGAATGACACCATAAAATTTTTGATTCGATATTCGCAATATTTGAAAAGATTATTATTATTATTATCTGCAGAAAAAGTATGCAGAGGAAAGTATGACGAAAATGTTTCGGAGAGAATGCAAAGGGCCCTAAACTATACACATTCATGCCTTAGCATCAACCCGTCAAAAGTCGTAATTGTCCCTTTCACTAGGAGAAGGAAGATCAACCTTAAAGCTTTTCGGCTTGGAGGGATACAAATTCATCCTAGTGATCGAGTCAAATACTTAGGTTTGATACTGGATGCTTAACTGAACTGGAATGCTCAAATTGAGTCCTTGATCGGTAGGGCAACAAGTGCATTCTGGTTATGCTCCAAAACTATTGGCAGGAAGTGGGGCTTGAAACCAAAAATGATAATGTGGATTTATACTGCCATAATCCGCCCAAAAGTGACGTATGCTTCGTTTGTCTGGTGGCCAAAAACAAAAGAGGTTGCCATGCAATCAAAGCTTGCGAAAATTCAACGTCTTGCGTCCATTGCTGTTACAGGAGCGATGCGAAGCACTCCATCAAAAGCTTTAGATGCGATTCTCAATCTGCTACCTTTGCACGAGTACGTGCAATTAGAAGCAGAAAAGGAATTGCTGAGACTTGAACGAGTTGAAAAGTTTATGCCAGGTGATCTTGTAGGTCACCTGAGCATTTAACAATACTTCCAAAATAAGCCAGTAATGAAAATGTTTAAAGACTGGATGAAACCATGATGTCAAAAGTTGGAAGCAGGAATCTACGGTTCTGGAATACAAATTTCAGTGGCGATAGGACACTATCCTACGGTGTTTCAAGCAGAGATTCTTGCGCAAATATCTGCCTTGAGAGAAAATACAGATATGCAAATATTTGTATTTTCTCAGATAGTCAAGCTGCACTAAAAGCATTGTGCGCTTACAAATGTACTTCAAAGCTTGTCTGGGAATGCATTCTTTCACTGCGCAGGCTGTGCCAAGGGAATTCAGTAAACTTATACTGGGTTCCAGGTCACTGTGGCATTGAAGGAAATGAAATGGCAGACGAGCTTGCTAAAAGTGGTTCCAATTTACAGTTTGCTGGCCCAGAACCATTCTGTGGTATATCAAACTGTACAATTAAAATGGACCTGAAACGCTGGGCTGAGCAGAGGGTGATATCCAATTGGATGGACGTCAAAAATTGCAATCAGTCAGAACGATTTATAACACCAAATGCTTATAAAACCAAAAAGCTCTTAGAGCTCAACAAGAGAGCTCTATGTACATACACTGGCCTAGTAACTGGACACTGCCCGAGCAGTATCACTTGAAAAATATTGGTCATATTCAGAGTGATATCTGTCGTTTCTGTAATACGGAACGTGAAACCTCGGAACATCTGCTTTGCAGTTGTGGTGCTTTATACACACGCAGGCAAAGATTTCTAAATAGTGGTTGCTTGCAACCCAGTGAGATCTGGTCTGCAAAACCTGGGAAGGTCTTGGAGTTTATCAATTCCATTGCGCGTCGTGGCAGTAGCTGATTACTTGACACATGGAAATTAGCTGGCTAGATGCGAATATCAAAACGGGACATGCCACAATAGTTCAGCCTATTGGACGCAGTGGCTTAATTTCCCCAACAGGGGAGGAAAAAAATAGTTAGTTTTTATTTTTAACCAAAATTTAGAAAGAGGGAAAGCCCCTTTGAGTGATTTCTTTGTGTGTGCTTTACTGTAGGATAACATTCTTGACAAAAATTGTTCGTAGGACAGCCGGTCCTTATAGGTTCGATAGTAGCAGCAACTATGTTTTTATATAAGTGATCTTACTAATCAGATGACGCCAGTTGATTGACGTTAAACACCTATTGGCTTAGAGCTGCGTTTCTCAAAGTAAATTTCATGGAGCCTGGCATGTCGCAGGATTTCAGAATCATGTACGAAATCCTGGCCAGGTTCAACCATGGTTGCGATTAAGCGTACAGTAGACACTCTTTTTTTCCACATCAGTGGGCGAACTCCGGCGCACAATTTCTTCGAAGGCAAGAAATATTCTTCCATAGCTCATCAGCAACACATTGCGCCGGAATTAGTCTACAGATTTGGTAAATTATCTATTACTACAGTTTAAAAACCAAAAATAAAAAGCATGGAAAATCCTGAAACATGGATGCAGTGTCCTGCAGGCGGTACGCTTATATTTCACTGCGTAAACAAACGAAATCTATGGTTGCTATGTACAGCTACCGCTCAGACAACCAATTTGCACGTATAATGAAGTTTATGTTCATGTTATACGTACTTTTATACGGTAAAGTTACATCGCATAAGATGCAGTAAAAGTGCCTTATGCGTACAAAAGTGGAGGCGCTATACGTGCATTGACGGGAAAATAATGACGCTATATGACTTGAAGCGACATCTTATGCGATGTACGGTATGCACTATTGCGACGTAATATAGCCCCTTATGCGACTTAAAATGTTAGAAATAAAAAAATCTTGTCACCTAAGTATCGAACTAATAACCTTTGGATTATCGAGCCGCACTTCACACTTAGCACCAAACACTACTTATGAAACACACTGATTAAATGCCATGACATTCTAACTCACCTCAGTGCTTGTTGGAATGCACTTGGTTTCCGTGCGCTGTACGTGTTCGGCAGCCTCTTTGGAAATCAAAATGATGTAGCATGATTTCCCGCACAGTAACCACTACTCCTCTCTTGCTAGCACCACCCATTGTTAATTATTAGGTCAACAAAACAAAATGACTTTTTAACTTGTTTTGTAACCATAATGATGACTTTTCACTTTCTTTTAACTTTGTGGCACTCCAACAGCACCTCTTTCATTGTTATCACATATAACATCGCAATATGCCAACGTTAACGATTCTAGCTTGTGCGAGTTTGTATGTACATTTGAACGAATTTATTTTCACTTTTATGCGATTTAGTTTGTACACCAATGCGAGTTAAACTGACATAATTAGAAAAGCACCAAGCGAAGTCGTATAATCATCGCAGTACGCAATAGGACAGATCGGTGAAGTACTAGATTTGTAGTAATGAGCTGAATTTTAGTATGGCGAGAAGGTCAAATCTCCGTTTCTGCAATGAAATGGTGCAAAAAGCGTGGGTATGATGATTCCTTGCCTAATTTGATGCTGTTTGAGCAAAACTTTGGGCAACAGTATTATTGTTTTCTCTATTTCTTGCAACATAAACAACATAGTTACCCAAAGTTTTGCTCAAACAGCATCAAATTAGGCAAGGAATCATAATACCTACGCTTTTTGCACTATTTCATTGCAGAAACGGAGAACTGACCTTCTCACCATACTAAAATTCAGCTCATTACTACAAATCTAGTACTACACCGAACGTGCCCCATTATGCGAATTTAATTGACACTTTGCGAGTTCACTCGAACGCTTTTGCGAATAAGCAAAGTTCGTCGCAACAAAACATCGGAATGTCGTCTACTACGATGTAGTCATGCATTATAAAAGTTAATTTGCACTCTTATATGATTTTACCAGATACATCGCAGTAAGTTAAAAAAAAATAACATCATATGCGATGGAAATTGTCCCTCAGCCGTACATATATGCGATAGTGACTTAAAATAGTACTTTTTACGATGAACAGTGTGCATCCTGGTTGTCTGGGCGATGTACGGTGCAAACCGAGCAAACTGAGTTGCTCAAAGTTACTCAAAATTTGCTCATGATCTTACACCGAGAGCAAAAGCTGTCTACCCCCTTGACATTTGAAGATTGTATGGAAGCGATTTGTTGAATCACCACTCGTCGCCAAATTGTATGAAAAACAGTCATTTTGTTCAGATTTCGTTCGAAGAAAGGCTTTACGAGTATTCCTCCAGGAATTTCTGTTGAGATTTCTCTAGAAATTTCTGCAAAGATTCGCACAAGAATTTTTTGGCACCATCACTAGATTTTCTTGCTGGGATTCCTCCTGCGATTTCTGCTGTAGATTATTATTGGATTATTTGTTCCAGAAACGTGGTATTCCTACTAGAAATCCTCATGAGATTAATTTAGGAGCTATTGCTGAAATTTCTCTAGGATTGCTACTAGGACTTCTCCAGACATTTCTGGTAGGATATTGCCTGGGTTTTCTTGCAATCCCTGCAGGAAATCTTCCGAGAATTCCTGAAGGACTCTCAAAAGCAATAATTGGAGATATTCATGCCGAAAATGTTTAAGAAATCTTAGCAAGAATTCCCTAAAATGTTTTGCTGGGAGACTCCGAAGGAATTCCAGCAGTAATTACTGGATGTATACCTCGAAGAATTCCTAGAGAAATAATTGAAAAAAATCTTCAAAGGAATCATAGCAGGATATTCCGGAAGAATTTCAGGAAGGCTTCCTTGAGGAATCCCAGGAGGGAATCCTGATGGAATCCTAAGAGGAAATTCCAGCCAGAGGAACCCCAGCGCCCAGCAGGCATTCCTGGAAAAAATAAAAAAAATGCAAGAGAAATCTTTTTAGAAATCCTCTTGGAATTCCCACTAGGAATGCCTGGAACTCCCACCAGGATTTCTCCAAGCTTTCTTGTTGGCATTTCCAGGTAATATTGCTTTTAAGATATGTCCAGGAATTCCAGGAATTTTTCCAGCAGGGATTGCTTTAGGATAATTTTCATCACGATTTTCTGGAGAAATCGGAGCAGCATTTCAGGATAAATTTCAGCTGAAATTCTCAAAGGAATGCAGAGGGTTTCTAGTAAGAATACAAAGACGAATTCCCTGAAGTATTCCTAGGGGAATGCTGAAAGAATCTCTGGAACAAAATTCTCTGCATGAATTTCTAGAAAAATCCATGGAGCAGAATAACAGCAGGGATTGCTGGATGAATTCAATTAGGAATAATTGGAGGAATTCCAGTAAATAATTAAGGAATACTTTCATTAATTCCAAGAGAAATTTCTGAAGGAACCATTTGAAAAATCTCACGAGAAACCAATTAATGAGGGATGCCTGAGAAATCCTAGCAGGTATTGTTGGCAAAATTCCAAAAGAAAATTTTGAAAAATCCCTACAGAAATTACAGAAAGAACTTCTGCAAGAATCCCAGTGGGCATACCTAAAGGAAATCTGCGGAAATATGCCATAACTAACCCTTAGAGGAATCCATCGTAAACATTTTTGGAGAAAATTTCTTGTTATTCCTCCACAAACGCCTTATATAACTCCTTTAGAAATTCTTGCTGAGATTGCTCCAGAGGTTTCTCCAAGAATTCTTATAGAATTAATCTTGTGATTTTTCCAAAGATTTCTCCAAAGATTTTTTTAGGAATTTCTTTTGGAATAGTGAGTCAATGTCAGCGGAATTCTAGAAGCAAGAGTTGGTCATGCAATTTTAAGTGGGTTACCAGCGGAAATTACGTTATAATAAAAATTTCTTCTAAGAAAAATTTCTGAATGAATCCTTCTAGAAATACAGCACGAAATTTTGAAGAGGAATCACAGCAGGGATTTTTGTAGGAATTTCAGCTGAAACCGCATAAGTTATTCCAATAATAGCATCTGCAGGAATTCTAGGTTCCATTCCTCACGTGATTCCTCCCGGGGTTCCCTCCAGGGATTTTTCCAGGGCTTTTTTTTATCTCCGTAGAGATGTAGGCTCTGTTACACGTGGAACATAATTCCAGTAAGAAAGAAGCGGTGTCGTTAATAATCAAGAAAAACTTTGTAGAACAAACGACTACACTAATATTCCGATTTTATCACGGCCTCCGCGTGTCAGTCCTTTATTTTTCATTCACTTGCTGATACATTTGAGAACAAGTTTTCCTCCTCTTTTTTAAGATGAATGTTGATGGTGCGCTTTGCAACGTTAAAAATAACAAATATGCGTATAGATTTTGTAGAATATTCAAAAGAATTTTTGAAAAGGGGCGGAACAATACTGTACTCCCAAAAATCCCTAGAAAAAAATATATTATAAAACAATGGGGTTGCCCACAAAAATTACACAAACACTCCCGATCAAAAGTTTTGGGTCACCCCCTAATTTTTTTTAGGCCCATATCTCCATCAATTCGCGTCCAATTTCAAAACCCCTGGTCTCATTCAAAAGGTTATAAGTCAAAGTAAATTTGAACAAGATTTAAGATAAACTTTTACAAAAATATTCGTATGAAAACTTTACCCAAAGTTGCCGAATTTTCTAAAAAATGAATATAAACTTACGGCTGGCAATGGGATCGACCAAATTTCAAGATGAGAGCGGTAATATAACCTGTTTCCTATTAGCTTTCAACTGCTTTTTACTGAACTTGGCTAAAAAATCTAGGGAAAAAGTTATTAAGTAAATTAACTCTTGATGTCATCGACCAAAAGCCTGGGGTAACCCCTCAAAATGATGTATTAGCCAAAAGTTTTGGGTCACTTTCGAAAAACATATTTTTCCATCCATTTGGTGATATCTCCGTCAATTTAAATCCCAGGTTGTAGTAAATGAAAGTAAATAGATCTATACAGCATACCAAAAATTATTAAATTAAAATAATGAACTCATTTCGCAAAAACGTGTATCATTCATATCAATCAAAGCATTACTTATTCCAAAACCGCCACCGTTCACCGCCGCCAGTCACTTACCTGTGTTTGCAGTCGCAATAAATCGTCTCCTCTTGCCGGCCCGGTTCGGCACGCTGTAGAGCGCATTGATCGCCGCACTGGTTTTGGCCGATGTCCCCAGATTCGTACGGTGGTGGTGAGCAGCGGATGGCGGCCGTTGCATCGGTGGAGACACGCTTTTTGGCTTACGATTGATGCTTTCGACGGGCGTTCTCGTGCCGGACAGCGGAAACGAAGGAGGTGCCGAAACGGAGGCACTAAAAGCGACAGACGAGCGATTAATTAGATCTTAAGACGAAATGCGCTGAGGTACAGGATGGGTTGAAAAGGAAACTCTGTAATACCACGATGGAGTATGTAGTTGTTGAAAAATCATAATGGTCTTTAGAGCTCCATCGGACTGAACAAAATACATATTACGAGGTTAAATGTAGACATTTACCTCTAACCTTTATCATCACCTCACGCTTACGATGATTTGAAGAGTGGAATAGAAAGTTACAGGTCAGGAATTGATCTATCAAAAATTTCATCATTTTAAATCAACACATCCTGTACCTCGGTAAAGGATACTCACTTGACGGCTGTTTTGTACTTGCAGAAAAAGTCCGGCCGGATACGGTTGCGCATCAGAAACAACTCACAAGCACGCAGGATATCAATGTTGGTTCTGATGTTCAAATCGTTCTTGTTGTTCAAACTGAACGGACCCAGCGATTCACCTTGAAACTCCGGAATGTTGTTGAAGAAATCCGACGTCTTGTCGTAATCATTTTCCAGTTCATCCCCGCTCCTCCGGATGTCAGAGGGTCCATCCTGCCACGGGTCGTCGCCATCAACCTCGCTGCCAGCGTCCGTTTGGATATCGCTGCTCAATGTACTGCTACTGCTGTCGTTCGGTCGTCTCGTTGAGCGTTGACGCCTCCGTCCTGTACTTTTCCTCTCGCCAACCCGGCTCTTTCGCCCTGAGGACGATCCTTCGAGACTTGTTACCACATTCGACGATACAATTTCGCCATTGTCATTCTTGCTTTTCAATTGTTCTCTGGTGCTCCAAATAGCACTGTCTGTGTCTTCTTTGCCCGGGCTCTTGCCACCGCCACTGTCCCCGCTCGATCCGGGCCCACTCACGCCAAGTCCGCTCGGCAAGCTGCTGCTACCGCTTCGACTGGCCTGACAAAATTTCATCTCATTATTCGTCAGCACCACGAACTCGTCCACGTTGTCGCTGTCGAAAATGTTGCGGTGCAGCCGCTTGACATCGATTTCTTTCAGATCGATGATTCGGTTGAATTTATCATATGAACGCCGTAAGTAGTCCCGATGATGGTTGCTGGCCTGTTCGTACGTTTGATCTGGCAGCAACATGTCACCATCTCAGAGCCTCTCATCGGGTCTAAACTGGTTTCCCCGATCGGACGGTCGTGATGGTGTTCCGTCCGCGCACCGGGTGCGGTGGAATCATGTGAGTGGCCTGACAGGGGACAGATGAGGGCGATTTATACAATTTTCGAGGGAAAATATCGCGAAGGAATTCTGACCTGTTGGTTTTGTTTTTAGTCCCGATTTATCTCCTGTTCATTTACTGTTGCTCTACAAGGAAACAAGTTTTTGTGCTTAATGTTGTGAAATATTAATTTCTTATAACTTACCATTTCACAAATATGTGCTACTGTTGGTTGCATTTTCACGGCTGTTAATTAATTCCAAAGTGCACAAATTTTGATCTGTAATGAGAAAAAGAAAAAGCCGTATTTTATTCAGAGTTTCGATGATTAAATGTGATATGATGGTGTGTTTAAGATATTTAACACGTTCTATATTTATTTCTACAAATAGTTCAGGCATAAGGCCTGTCCACTTATAAAAATATTCTTTTATTCTCAAGTTCATCCCCATATTTTGATTGCACCTAAAAAGAAGTCACTGGTCAAAATATCAGCTGAATCCAATGAAATTGAGGAGTGCATTAAATCAATTTTGTGTTGTCGATTATTATCGAACTTCAATTAGTCAAAAGTTAGCGTTAGCGTTAGCGTAGTTACGGTATACTTCGTAGATTGGATACTAACAACATTCATGAACCTTTTGCTAATCTTGCTCAGATTGCTTTTCGGAACAAGGCCGGGGAGTTAACTTTGCTCCAATCTTATGCAAGAATACCAAAAGCACAAATGTCATTATTCCCGGCCACGCCCATCTTTACCGTAACTTGGGATAGGGGAAGGAAATGTTTATGTAGCACTTATTTAAGAGGCCTCCGACTCAGTGACACTCCCATAAGTACTACGGAGTGGGTGGCTGGGAGATGTATTATTTAGGTCAAGGATTCGCCTGAAAAGCTGGCGATGGACCCACGGCATTGGTTTTTTATTTGGTTAAATTTTAATCTTTTGAAAGCCGGCAATCAAAAGAAATTTTTTTTTTCTATTTATTGTTTAAATAATTATGTTTCTGCTCAGTGAGAAGCCCAAGCAGAACCGATCCCTCCAGGGTCATAGGAACATTACAATAAATGTTTGAAACGCGTGAAAAAAAAGTTGGCGATCCGAGAAAAAAAAAACTTCCATTTACATAAAAAAAACGCAAAAACAACGGAAAAAAGGAAAAACATTTCATTAATTAGAAAAAAAAATCACGAAAAACGAGTTAAACGAAAATAAATTAAGAGATATTTTTTTCTATTTATTGTATAAATAAGTATGTTTCGGCTCAGTGCGAGACACAAGCCGAACCGATCCCTCCAGGGTCATCGGAACTTTGCATAACCTAAATGTTAAAAACGCAAGAAAAAAATGGTTACACGAGAAATAACAAAATAAAAGAAAAAAAATCTAAAAATCGCGTTGAACAAAAAAAAAGAAAAGATCGCGTAAAACGAGTAAAAAAAGGTGGCGATCCGAAAAAAAAAACGCGGCATTACGACACTCGGCTCGAAGAAAAACGACGCGGACAACGTGGTCTACCCGCCACCGAATGATATGGCGATCTTGACCCTTCAAAAAATAAGAAGGATGTTTTGTCGTCGCGACTACAGGATTGCCTTGTACATCTGAAATAGAAAATAGTATTAAATGGTGATAGGCTCACAACAGTTACATAATTTTTGGATATAAATCACTAGACATAAACAAAAACTACCTGAATCCTCCTGAAATAAATGGTTTGTTAACAATGAAAAACATAATAAAAAAAAAGTAGAACAAATTGTGATCTTGGAATTTCCCTGCATTTAACAAAGCTAAAAAAATTACATGATCAAAATTTGTTATGGTAGATCTTACACCGTAACGCACCATTACAAGGTGATCTGCCCACGTTACGGGACGAACTTCAATTAGTCAAAAGTACACAAAAACTTGAGGAAAGCCAATTCTTTTAGCATTAATTGGAACATATGTATACATGCCTGCCACAAGTTCTCCGAACAACATATGTCCGTAAAACTTATTAAATAATGTAAAAATCACATTTGTGATCTGAAAAAGTTGATATTTTGATAGATTTCGTTCCATACCATCCTAATATACGTTTTAAAATAAACTGTCCAAAACGACATAACATTTTCTAGAGTCTTGTCGATAATTGCTTCTTTGATACCAAAGTTGTAGGAATTGTGCAAAAATATCAAAAAACTAGATTTTGGGGGTGGACTTGGGAATCAAAGCACATAGTTGACAGACCTAGTGGGTTTTCAGCATGACCATACTTTGAGATTTGATTTCCGGTCGATCCAGAAACGAGGAACGGGCTTGGTGGTCTAGTGGCTACCGCTTCCAATTCGTATGCAGAAGGTCCTGGGTTCAATCCCTTCAAATTCACAGCCATCAGCAGAACAGAAACGGGTTGAAAACGCCGTTTCCCTCCTTTCAACTTTCACAGCACAGTATCAATCTATCATACGTATAACACCTACGAGTTATGCAATCAAGCGTGCCGCATTATCTTCTGACTAATGACAATCTTCCACCTTACGCCTGGCATCCGTGCACCAATGTGTGAACCCTTTGCTAAAAATATCCTACCAACACTCCTACTTACTAACTTTCAGTCCTAAGCACACGCGTTGGCGCAGAGGGCTGAATTGAAAGATCTCCATTCTAGGCGATTGCTCGCCTTCGCCTTGACTTGTGGCCTGGCCAAATTTCTGTCGCCAAGCTTGATTTCGTTGTCCGACATCCGAATATTTAGTCTGCTGTGGTTACAAATGATTGCAATCCTTACTTCCTCCCCCTTTCCCACATTGACCTACAGCCTGACGTGGCAGGCGCAATTATCGCCTAAAAATAGAAGATCACTCACACCTGCTTAGGCCCCGGCAGATATGTCCATGTGGAGTCAAAAAGTCGAAGATTCGTATTCACTCTAGACGGCCAAAGACTTCAGCAGAAAGTTTCAATAGTTGAAAAATGTTGTTTCAATAATGGTCATAATTTTGAATGTTTCATTTTTTTTCTTTTGTTTTATTTGTTGCTTAATTATTTTACCCCCGCCCAATGTACCCGATGAGAGGACATGGAATAAAAATTATATCTGCATCGACCTTAATGGGACCGAAGATCATTAAAATCCTTTTTTCGTCTTCTTTCCTACTTTACGTTCTTACTTAACCTGCATCGCTTTAATTTAGTGTTATTTTAGCATTTAGAAAGTCAAGGGGGCTTTCTTTGCCTGTCATTGTATTGATTTTTAATAGCATAGCTTGTAACATAACAAGCACAATAGAACACTTTACAGAAAGTCGACAAAATCTCCCGACTGAAACGGGAATCTTGTAATTTGGGTTTTTTTTAAGTTGGCGTTCACCTAGTACTACTTTACTGTTAAACGTACCACCATTTTTAACAATGGCGATTTTTTCAAGTAACATTTTTGCAGTTTTTGTCGTGATAACTGTTACTTTTTAACAGAGTGAGAACTCACAAGTAATGTCAATAACGGCGCTGGCCACGTCCTTACGGTCATCGAGGAGGGAAGGGAATGTTAGTAAGACAACCGTTGCACAGTGGGAAAAATCGACCCAAAAAACGGATCTTTTACCGCCGCTGGTTTCGGTCGGTACGTGAAGTTGACCATTTCTGACGTAAAAAATTACGAGAAATCGATTGGTGCTAATTTCATTCACCGCACGGCACGGGAAGTGGTCCATTTTGCCCCATTTCGCCCTTTTTTCATACAAAAAGAGAATCAAAATGTATTTTCAAACAACTAACACGACTGTAGATCATTGAAAATAGCTGCAGGTGTAATTAGAGGTTATAAAAAAATCATAAACATATATGAAAGATACTTTTAAATGCTCATATTGCCCCATATGCCCCAACAACTACTGAAATTGTGAATTTTACATGATTATGAATGGAATTTTAATGTTACTGATTTGAATTTCTTTTTTTTGCATAAATAAAAAGCGCTAGATATGTTATCACCAAAATCATTTTCAGTAGTTGTCCAATTTGCCCCATTTTGCCCTATTATCATAGAAAAATGAGATTTAAAATGTATTTATAAGAAACAGACACTGTAATGGAACGTTGAAATTAGTTTTAGTTGCAATTGTAAGCTAACAGCTATCATGCGCATAGATGAAAGATATTTTTCCTATTTTGCCCTACATGCCCCTAAAACTGCTGGATGATAACATTTTTTCTATTGTTTTGTAATGTCATTAATTGCAATATATGAAGTCCAAGATCATTATATATATATATATATATATATATATATATATATATATATATATATATATATATATATATATATATATATATATATATATATATATATATATATATATATATATATATATATATATATATATATATATATATATATATATATATATATATATATATAAATATATATATATATATATATATATATATATATATATATATATACAAATACGGTTTATCGATAAAGTTAAGAACCATTCACGGGAGGGTTCAAATAGCTGTCCATTTTACCCCAATTTGCCCTGATTTGTTGTCGCCTCATAAATGAATTGATTTCCCCCATTTGCTTATTGGCGATCAAATGTGAGGTTAGGTAACGCAAAATTTTCAACTTTGGAAGCAAAAATAACATATTTCTGGTCAATACATTGCATGAAAGTTATGAAAATCTGCAATAATTTCACTTTTCTTCCATTTGTATCATTAGTAATTCAGTCTAGAATTCGTAATTCACTGTTTTAGAAAAGCGCCACCTGCGCAATTTAGCTTTGCGTTTGATGCGTCAATTGATGCGAATTGATGGACTTTTGTTACTTAAACGAATGTTATCGAAAGGACTGTTAAAACATATGACTTTGGTGGGGAATACAGGGTATAATAAGCATTAACGCTAATTTTAATTTGTGGCAAATATGCACACAATTGATTAAATGAGGCATCTTAAATCTATATAATTTGGTGCTTTGAGACGCCCTATTTAATCAGTTTAGCGCACATTTGACATATTTTATAAAATGCTTATTATGCCCTTAATTCCCCATGAATAGCTGAAATTATAGAAAAAGTCATACATGTCTTTTTGATAACATTGGTTTCAGTACCAATGCTAATAAAAGAAATTAATTCATACAATACTTGACCAAAAATCAGGGCCAACATGGCAAAAATCAGGGCAAATTGGGGTGAAATAGACAGCTAATTATACCAATCCGAGAATGATTGTAGCATTATTCGAAAAACCACATTTGTATATATAAAAAATGATCCAGGGCTTCATCTTTGCATCCAGCGACATTACAAAACCATACAAAATATGTTATTATCCAGCAGTTTTAGGGGCATGTAGGGTAAAAAAGGGAAAATATCTTTCATATTTGCGCACAATAACTTTTAGCTTCCAATTGCACCTAAAACTAATTTCAACGTTCCATAGCAGTATTTGTTTTTCATAAATACATTTTAAATCTCATTTTTCATGAAAATAGGGCAAAATGGGGCAAATCTAGGTCTAGGAGTCACCTATGGTTGGTGATGTGATCTGACAATGGGTCAATAAACACTAACTTTCGCGCACAACCGACCACTTTTCTATATAAAACCATGTCTAATAAAAGAAATCCTGTCGCGCGTCTCCACTCCATTAGGGAGCAGAAGCTTTAAGCCCATTCCACACAGGAATGAATTGCACGCGACAAAGGACAAACCAATGATCCAAACCATATGCATACACAACAAGAAACAACACAAAACTAAGCACCGCGCATCTATTGTTTTCGTTTTCGCGCATGACCATAGCGAACGCGATCGATTATGCTGCAATATTTACTCGCCCCATCTGGAGCGATGCATGCACAGCAAGGAACAAAACAATACTAAACACAAAATGGGTCTGGGGGGGTGAGATTGGGTCAAAACGGAGAAACATAAAATTGGAAATAGCTAATCAACTATCGCTAATTTACATTGAAAATTTTATTTTATTTCAAAGAGGAGATGTTTTTACACGTCATGATGCAGAATAAGATGTTTAGCAGTAATGTTTTTTTGTTAAATTTGTGGATAAACTTCGTATGTATATTCTTCTATGTGGTAACTATCATTACCACATAGAAGAATGTACATACGAAGTAAAAAGTTATACCGACTTCAATTGCATTTGTAATTAAACAAACAATCTTTGATTATCCTTTTTTGACCCATTCTCACCCCTAACGACGGTACTGTAAAAATGGGACCGATATGTCAATCCAAACTTGTTTGCGACAACTTAAAAGTAGCTCTGGGGTCCAATTGACCCCAGGTATCCATTTGAGGGTTAATTAATGCTTTTAACTTTTAACATTAAATCACACTGTTGTTAGATTATGTGCACAGATGAATTGAGTGATTGCAAGGAAGAATAGCGTCAAATCACGTTGGTGTCGTTGAAAATGTTCGACTTTGTGAATGTGTATATTGAAGCGACTGTCGAATTTATGCTTTATGAATAAACACTGTGTGTATCACTTGAAATACATTGAAAATTTGTAATTATCTTGGTAATTATCCTTCGCATAAGTCGACCAACACTCATAAAAATTGTTAAGAAAAAGTGCATCCCTGCATGTCTGCAAGCTGAATTATTGTTATATTGTAGATTAATAGCATTCATTCATGCTTACACATAGTTTCTATAGTTTATGGAAAATTTGACCCATAATACACATTATCCAAAAATAATTCGCCCCATATCACCCTAAAATTTATTAAAAAAACACTCATGACAAAATAATTTTCGTGTGTCAAAAACATCACAATAGCATACACCAAGAAGCAAAACGAGGAACAAATTGAAGAAATTTTGAAGTTTCAGAATTAATTGCTAAGTGGATCTTTTTTTCTGTCATACCCAATTTTAAGCAACTTTCCCTATATGTCGGGTCCGAACAGCCAACAAAAACTTACAGAACTACAGTGATAGACATTCGTTTAGCCGAGACCAAACAATTTTCAAAAAAGTGTCAGGAAACTCATACAAAAGATTTTATGATATTTTTTTGTTCGTAGTGATAGTATATCTAGTACTGTTTTATAAAAATGTGATACGTCACACTTACATATACACTGAAACAAAAACGAGGGTAAAAATCCTTCAAATGTCATTTTTTGCCTAGACATTCGTTTAGCCGAGGTGAATAAAAAATTGGTTTTCAATAGATTTTTTGCAATTTTGTGAGTATATTTCAAGGATATACCCCAAGGGATTTAGTTTATGACGTGTTAGTAAGATAATTGACCTTAAAAGTTTATTTATTTGTGAAATTCAGAGAAATATGATAAAAAAAATGTCCCGATAAGGAGAAGCGATGATAAACAAATTTATTTAAAAAAAATGATTTCTGTAAACACTCAAACGTAAGCTAGATTAGCAGTTTTGAAAATATGGCACAACATTATTGTTAGAAATGTTCAAATTATTGCATAAAATGTCATGAAAAAATTAAGTATATTTGTTTTGGTTCGTTAAACTTAAAAATGGGATTGATAAAAGCTAAATTAAATAGTTCTGCGTTGAAATAAAGACGTGCCTTAATGCCTGTGTGAATAAACCTGTTTGATGCTAGCATTACTAAATGAGTTAGAAGACTACTAAGTGAAAGAACTGCAAGGAGTGTCAGAACTTTTGTACCCTGTTTAAAAGCAGATGTTCATACAAACATGCAAGATTTGGTCAAACAATTGGCTTATTTCATTCAATCTGAAGAAATATATTATAAATGAGTCTTAGTTTTGAACCACATTCATTTTTAACATAATTTATTTGAACAGAACGTCTAAATTATGAAACAAATAGTTCATGCTAGAAATTTGAAAACTTTTGGTGCCATTTCTCGAAATGTGAGCCGTCCAATGTATGTTATTTCAGCCAAAATACAGTCTAGAAGATATTGGGAGCTATTAGAAGACTTAATAGTAGTAAATGCTGTGATTTATGCAAGTGCAACCATTATACTTCATCAAAACAATATTTAAATACGTTTTTTTTTTTGGTTTGCGTTTTTTTTTTCTGTTAAAAACATTGTTTTTCGTAAATTTTCAAACGGCACTCGTCATGAAACTTTCATTAGATTCTTTTGAAACACTTCCGATAAAAATAATCACATTAAATCTCAATTTGGAAACATTTACAATATTATGACATACTTATATGAGATGCATGCAAAAATAGTATGGCAACACTCCCAAAAACGATTTAATTCATGATTTACAAGTCGATCTATAATGCAGGTCACCACACAAAATGATTTTGTTGGATATTTTTCCAAATTTGTAAGTTTTTTATTATAATACTGAGGATACTGCAACTGCGAAAATCATACGAATCAACTATGATTTTTTGCCACAAGAATTTCTTGCGAAAACCATAGTTACGAACTATGATTTTGGATTCAAAGCGCCAACTATTATTGTCATACTGTTACTGTATAAATTTCACTACACTCACGTATGAAAATCATACCGATAACGTATAAGAACTGAAAGTATGTCTTATGACTATCATACATATTTGTGTGAAATATTTTGCACAAATTAAAAAAAAAATTGCAACCTGGAATCGAACCAGGAACCTCAAGGTTGGCGAGTGCGTGCTTTACTCATACGCCCATCGACGCTTCGGAAGTTGAAGTGGTTAGAAGCCAATAAAAGATTTTGTTGTTTTTTAACAATGATGTTTCATAACACATCTTATGATTTTCATACGATGCTTCTTATGAGATTTTTCATACGATAAGTCTTATGGATTTCGCTTTTCAATGTATGAAAAGCATACGAGAACTATGAAATGATGAAAAAAATAAAAATAACTGATTCATAAGATGTAAACTATGAAAAACATACGATCAGTATCCTCAGTGTATGGAATTCCAAAAATTGTACAATTCGGCTGAACGAATGTCTAGGCAAAAAATGACTTTTGAAGGGTTTTTACCCTCGTTTTTGTTTCAGTGTATATGTAATAAGTGTGATGTATCATATTTTTATAAAACAGTACTAGATATACTATCACTACGATAAAAAAGTGTTATCATAAAATCTTTTGTATTAGTTCCTGACACTTTTTTGGAAAATTTTTCCATTCGGTCAAACGAATGTCTATCACTGTATTTATTGAAGTGATATTTTTCAAATCAATAAAAAGACATTGGCTTTTCTTTGATTCAACACCTACCATTCATGATTAAAAATCGGGAGATAGGGGTAGAGGAGTGTATGAATTTCCTAAACACGATGAGCATATGTACTTTTAGAAACATATTTACTTCGTAGACAGGCTCTCAACTATCTTTGCTCTGAAGGAAAGTTATGATAAAGCTGCATCGAACGTGATCACATTTACTCTCACTAAATGTCAATCATGTCAGTCATTGCTAAGCTGCAGCCTTGCTAAGCAATCAGTCGAGGAAAAAAAACAGTTCACTTCAAAATCGACTGACGTCGCACTGCGACAGAACCGGGTTCAAAAAGTAGGATGAAGTCTGTGCCTCATGAAAAAGGGAAGATAATCGTAAAAATTCACTTTCCGAGGTTTTTTAGTCTTCCCCTTGCTGGTTCAGAGATCGCGAGCGACTTCAATGCAACGGAAGCGATGAACCCTTTTATGGGCAACTTTTTAGCAATTCAATTGGCAAAGCGTAAAATGAAAAACTGGCTCAGACGAGAACCCTGCAGGAACCGACCGGCGTCGTCTGTCAGCGGTCGGTCAGTGGTAAGTGAAAACCTCGGATCAGTAACTAAATGCGTCATAATGTAAACACCTGTAAAAGTAAAATGCACCATAACGACGGTAAGTGGACGTGAATTGCAAGCGTTTTTGTGGGTTTCTTTTGCATTTCGGATGAAAAAATCGTTAAAAAAGGAATGATGCCCACTGCCGTTTGGAAATTATGATTTATGTTTCTTTTGCGCGGTTTGTACGTTATTTATTTTATGCCGGAATTTGGCACTAATGTGGCGGTTTTGACAGATTGTAATGGCTTTCAATGGACCTACGTGTTTAAACAACTTATGTGATTGGCATTCAATGCTGGAGTTCAATGGTAAAATCCGGTATGGTAAAAAAGTAATTCGTTCTAGAAAAAAATCGAAATGGCCACTTTTTATCATTGTGGGTTATTGAATTCGATTTCTTAACGTAATTGACCTGGGCTTAAAAATGTACATTGCATCGTTGATGTACGATTGCTCCGTGTTTGAGAATTAAAATTGCTAGCATTCTTTCACTATCACCTCTTGCGAAACCTCTTCCATTTTTATCGAAACAATTTAAATTGCCCTCTTTGACTTAAGCTGTTTTTATCTCTAAACATTCCACACCACATTGTACGAAGCCGAATCCAATTCTGCCAAAGATGCCAGGCTGTAGCAGTTGCAGGCGATAATCTTGTGTTCCCATCCTGTTCGGAAAGTTTTCTGCTTTATACTGGACCGTGTGTTGGTCGATTGATCCAACCAACATCCAACCTTTCCCGCATCTCGTCGGCGGCGGCGCGGCGTGCCCGCTCGAGCTGAAGGGTTAACGATCGCGAGTCAAGTCCAGAAAATTACGATCTTCCCATTATTATGTGGCCCACACCGCGATGTGTGTACCTACTCGAGTCTGTGGGATATGGTTCTCCCTCGACATTTTCAACATCGTGCAAAGCCCGTGAGGGTGAAAATAATTATATTATTGAGATGCGATCTGCGATACTGTTAGTTGAGCGCTGTGCTGAATAGTCGACGGTGATGGGGCTTTCTTTCGTTCGTTACGGATGGATGTTGCTGTTTTCTTGTCTGTAGTGAGCGATTATTGATACAGCGTGAAGGATCGAGGGTTTGTACCGGTTGTTGATCGAAACAATTGATGCTCGGATCGACTTGATGCGATATTAACAATAGCCGCCGGATATTCGTGAGGGACAGCAGATCCGCCGCCGTCTAGGCAGTCCTGTTTTGACAACGGAACGTTACCTTCATCGATGGACATGGATATAAGATTTCGCATGGCTATGAAATTTCCTTGATAAGATTGATGAATTTAATGGCAGGGTTTGAAAGAATGCTTTCAGGCAATTGACTAACTAGAAGGTACACTTTCCGATGTACTTTAGGATAAAGTTCACAAGGAAAGCTTGAACTTACTTTTATATTGGGATAAACAGTTAGAAAGCACATAGAGATTTTTATGATAGATATAAGCAATTTGAGAAGAATAAGTGCTCGATAGTAATTTGCAATATATGTATGCTGTTGAATTGGTACATCATTTTTACATAAGTTTGCATCAATATACAAACAACCTATCATAAAAAATGGGCACATGCCTACGCCGCTCTACAATTCAACGTAGCACCGAAGTACCACAGTTTGTCCAGGAAATCCCACCAGATGAGATATTAAACAGTCATCTCGCGAATAAGTTGTTTCTACTTTCGATTATCACCATTTGCACACTAAACATGACAACCGGGTATTTATCGATGGTTGCACGCGATGCGACAGGAAAAATCTGTCACCAGTTCCTTTACCAATATCAATGACGACGGCGCTCGATTGAAGCAGAAGCACCAGAGCGTATTTATCTAGTTTAGTCCAGCACACGAGAGTACAGTGGTGCACAAAGGTGTGAACTTTGGACAAAATATATTAATGCACTTTCTCATTAAAAACACAATAATTTTACTAACCGTGGAAAATGAATCACCTTCTACAATATCTGTAGAGGTTCCTCCAGTGGTTGTTCAAGTGCTATTTTCGAGGTTTCCTTCTCGGGAGATCCTTTAAGTTATGTCTCCATGAATTCCTTCAGAAATTGCCACAGGAATTCCTTCCGAAATTTATCCAAGAATTATTCCAAGTATTCCTCCAGCAATTACTTCAGGATGTCATCCAGGCATTTCTCCAGGGAATCCTCCAAGAATTTTACATTTCTTCGGGAATTCCTCCTGGAATTTATCCTGCAATTTCTCTTGGAATTCCTCCAGAAATTACTTTGGAAATTCCTACAGCTATTCTTCCAGGAATTTCTTCAGGAAATCCTCCAGATTTTTTTCAAGAATTTATTCTGGAATTCCTTATATTTTCCAGGGATTCCTCCGTGTATTCTTAAAGGGTTTCTTCCAGGAATTTCTCCTCCAGAGATTCTTTCAGGAATTCCTCTAAGATTTTTTTTTTAATTAATCCAGGTATTCCTTTAAGAATTCTTCCAGATATTCCTCCGATGATTCCTCCAGAAATTCTTTCAAGAGTTCCTCCTCAAATTCCTACAAAAATTCCTCTGGATATTCCTCTAGGAAATTCTCCACGAATTTCTTGACAAATTTCTCCAGATTCCTCTAGAGATTCCTCCAGGAATTGATTCAGGGATTCCTCCAGGCATTTTTCCAGAGATAGTTCCACGGAATTTCTCGAAGAATTTTTCTAACGATTTCTCTAAGAATTTCTCCTGGAATTCTGCCAGGAATTTGTCTAGTTCCTGCCGGCTTTCCTCCTGAGATTCCTCCTGGAATTCTTCCAGAGATTTTTCCTAGAATTCCACCAGGAATTCTTCCAAGAATTTCTCCAGAAATTTCTCTAACTATTCCTCCCAGATTTCCTCTAGTGAAACATCCAAGATCCAGGGATTTCTTCAGGATTTCTGCCAGGGTTTGCTACAGGAATTCTTCAAAGAGTCCTCTAGGGTTTCCTCCAGGAATTCCTTAAGGAATTCTTCCACGGATTCATCCAGGAATTCCTCCAGAGACTTCTCAAAGCATTCATCTAGAGATTTCTCCGGGAATCCTACCAGAGCTCCCTACCAGAATTCCTGTAGAGAAGGAACATATCCACGGATTTCGTTCTTTCAGGAATTACTCCAAGGATTCTTACCTTACTTACCGATCAGGCTTAGGCCGGGTGGCCTCTGCTGTACATAGTAGCCGTCTCCATTCCACTCGGTCCATGGCTGTTTGTCTCCAGTTCCGCACTCTGCGTAGGGTTCGCAGATCATCCTCCACCTGGTCGACCCACCTAGCTTGCTGCGCTCCACGTCTTCTTGTACCGGTCGGATGACTCTTGAGAACCATTTTAGTCGGGTTGCTATCCGACATCCTGATGACGTGACCCGCCCACCGTAGCCTCCCGATTTTCGCGATATGGACGATGGTTGGTTCTCTCAGCAGCAGATGCAGCTCGTGGTTCATTCGCCTTCTCCAAGTCTCGTCTTCCATCTGCACTCCGTCGTAGATGGTACGCAACACCTTCCGTTCGAAAGCTCCAAGGGCGCGTTGATCCTCTGCACGTAGGGTCCATGTTTCGTGCCCATAGAGGACGACCGGTCTAATCAGCGTTTTGTAGATAGTTCTCCAAGGATGCCTCCAGGAAATTCTCAAAATATTCCTTCAGAAATTCCTCCAGAGATTCCTCCTAGAATTAATTCAGTGATTTCTCCAGGAATTTGTCCAGGCATTCCACCAAGAGTTTGTCCAGAAGTTCATCCAGCGATTTCTCTAGGAGTTGCTTTAAGGATTTCTCCAGGAATCCCTCCCAGAATTCCTCTAGAAATTCCTCCAGTGATTGTTCCAAGGGAGTTCTCCAAAAGTTTCTCTAGGGGTTTTTCTGGAATTCCTTCTTAGATTCCGTCAGGAATTTGTTCAGAAGACATTCCTCCAGAAGATACTTCCAGAAGCTCCCCCAGGGATTCTTCCAAAATTTCTCCTTGTATTTCTCCAGAAATTTCTCTAAGGATTCCTGTCTTCCAGAATCTCCTCAAGAGGTTTCTTCAGAAATTTCTAAAGGGATTCCTCCCAGATTTCCTTCAGGGAATCCTCCAGGAATCATCCAGGGTTTGCTACATGAATTTATCCAGGAATTTCTCCAGGGAGTGCTCCAGAAATTTATCGGAGAATTCCTCCGGGGATTCTTCCAGGGTTTCCTTCAGGTATACCTTCACGAATTAATCCAAGAATTCCTCTTCTAGAGATCCATACTAGAATTCCTCTAAAAATTTATCCAAGGATTGCTCCAGGCATTCGTTCAGGAGAAATTTCACCAAGGATGCATTCAGGAAATCCTTAAATTATTATTCCTTCAGAATTTCCTCCAGGGATTTCTCCAGGAATTCCTCAAGCGATTTCTCTAGGAAGTCCCCCAGGAATTTGCCCAGAAGATTTTCTAGGATTTCCTCCAGTGATTCCCCTAGGGATTTCTCCAGAAATTCCTCCAGGGATTTCTCCAAGAGATCCTCTAGAAACTCCTTCAGCGATTCGTCCAGAAATTTGTCTAGGGACTTCTTCAGGGATTCCTCAAGCCAATTCTTTGAAAATTTCTCTAGGGATTGCTTCCAAAACTGCTCTAAGGATTCCTCCAGGAATTCATGCAGGAATCCCTTCATTAATACTATCAGAAATTCCACAAGGGATTCCTACAGGGTTTACTCCAACTGCGGGAATTTCTCCAAGGATTTCTTTCGGAACTCCCCCAGCCAGCAATTTGGTTGCTATATCGAAATTGCAACTGAAATAGTCACACATATATACCACCCAATTAATCGTATTCCATGCACGATATAGGCATATACATACTAAAGTGGAGGCCATATCGAAACATATATACGATTACTGCGATTCCATCCAACATAATTTACGATTTCTCGAAAAATTTCTACGATTTCATCGATTTTATCCGTCTAAATATACGATCTTATTACGATTGAGAGTACCAATATACGACTCAAGATTTTCAAATAATAAAAAAACAAATAGTGTTCAGTGGGAATCGAACTTAGGTCCTTTGATTGAGAACTGCGCGTTATCTCTATTGGCGATATTGCCAAGTTGAAAATAGAGAGTTTAAAGTGAATGGCATGAAACGAATAAAATTTGGCATGACACGGCACGAGACTTGTGATGGGAGCGTTGTTGTTGTGCATTGAGTGGCACCAAAAGTGGTGCCGTGCAAAAGGCCCGGAATTCACATCGTTGTTAGAATCTATACATCACTTATTGTAAGTCATCTGCTGTATATAAATAGTATGAAAACCTATATATTTGGTTGAAATAATTGCTACTATGGTTGTAATGTGTCAACAACAACAAAAATACAAATTTGTGGTGAATATCATTTTTTTCTTTTTCTCCATCATACAAATATGTAAACAAAACCATTTACGATTTCCGAGAAAAAGATTCGACTATTATAAGTGCAGTAACAATCATATGCGACTGCAAAAATGAATGTACGATTTCTACGATTTCATTCACTTCGTATACGACGCAAGTGTGACGCAAACGATCAATATACAACATTGTTATAGTTGTATACGATTTCACCGATTTTCATCATACCTTTAAATAGCAAGCTCGATTTAGCAGATTCATATACGATGTGAAGCGAGGATTTCCACGATTCAAAGAAATCATATATACGATGCTAGCGAACTTGCAGCTTGACACTAAGAATGTATGTTTTTTCACGATTCTATCCGATTCTGTGCGATCCTACCGATAGTATCTCGCACCTTTTATGATCGGAGACGACTGTATGAAACAAAATCGCAATTGAAATTTAATTTGGCATGAAATGCGATTTTACGCAATCATTGTCAACAAATATACATATTATTATACAATTCTGATTGAATATATGAAAATATACGATTTTTTCCACACAATGATTTACGATATGTGGTTGGCTGGGCCATCAGGGATTGCTCCGGGACTTCTTTCAAAGATTGCTCCAAGAATCCCTGTAGTGATTCCTTCAGAAATTCCTCTCGGGTTCTTTTCAGAAATTTATTCAGGGGTTCGGTCAGACATTTCAGGAATCCGTCCATCATCTTTTCCAGGGATTTACCCAAAAAAAAATTCCAGGTTACCTGATTTTTTTTAAATTCCTTGAAGGGAATTTCTTCAGCGATTTGTATTCGAATTAAGATAATTTAAGAAGGATACTGGAGCCTGGAAATTCTCCTAGAAGTCACCCAAGAATTCTTTCACAATTATATCCGAGAAGTCGTTCGTTCTGCGATTCTTTCAGGAATTCCTGTGATTCTTTCACAGTCACTGTGACTTACTTTAAACATATACACAGCAAAAAAAATCTTGTGATATCACATCATTTTTGCTGCACATCAGTCGCGTCGTAAAAGTGATGTAGAGATTACATTCTTTCCACGCAGCAAATTAGCCGCGGCAGCTTGACAGTGGGTCTAGCAATCGCTATAGAGCCGATTCGATAGATGTCTCATTTATAGGTAAAATATTGGCATGGATTCGTACACTGATCCGTTAATTGGGAGGCATACCCCAGGCCATTTCACCAAGTTAGAATGTGTATGATAAAATATGATACTGCTTCTACTGAAACGGGTTTGTCGACGGTTGCCAACCAGGGTGTACATGGTAAGTGTGATAATTGTTGGAAAACGATGTAATCGGGTGAATTACATTCAAAAATGGATACATCGCCAGAAATTACGCGCATGGAAATTACAAAATTATTTGCTGTGTAAGTACTTACATGTTAGAAGCGCTTGCAGACATTTCTTTCCATCAGGAATTCACCCTGAGAAGACTTCGGAATTCTCCCAGGGTTTCCTCCTGGAATTTCTCTAGAAAATGGATTCTTCAAGGAATTTGTTTTTAAATTACTTCAGACATTTCTTTTTGAATACATTCCAGCTATTGGTTCAGTAATTCCTTCAGGTGAATTCAAGAGTTTTCCAAGAATTCCGTCATTTGAGAGTTCTCCGGAAATACCTCCAAGAAATTCTTCAAGAATTTCGACAGGAATTCTTTTCAGAAATTCTTACAGGGACACCTCGCTTTTACGAGTATACCTTCAAAATTTCTTCCAAGGATCCTTCCGGGAATACGTCAGTTGATTTATCTATAAGATTATTTCCGTATATAAAACTGTCTTTTGAGAAATTCCGGCAAGAATGTAATCGCAATAATACAACTGAAAGTATATTCTAAGAGAAATAAAGATCCAGGATATTCCAAGATTATTAATAAGCTAGACAACTTGGATGATTAATTACTATAATGTCAGGCGTTTTTCAAAATATCTTCGGACGGGTTTCCATTACATTCTACTGGAGAAAATTTTGAAGTAGATTATGAAGAAATTTCTATGTTAGTCCTAAAAAGAGTAATTTCCAAAAGAATTCAGCTCTGATTTGTTACGATAGTTTTATAGTTTTGACAAAAAATATTATAAGCTCCAGAAGAAACAATGCACGAGTAAAGAAAAATCCTTAATCTTCCTGAAATTGGTCACCGCTACCAACACCACGCTGATTTGGGTAGGATTAGGCGAGGTTTTCTTTAACGAAATGTACAAAGTACAACAGCGTGATAGCTGAAGAATGAAGTAATGCTTTTAGAATACTGGGGGCGGCCAAAATGTTTGGGATAGACAACTTTTTTTATTCTCTCAAAAATATTTAACATGCTGTAACTTCTCATAGAGTGCATCAAAAATTTTTGAATTTTGACTGTTTGTTAACCTATTATATCGTCCCCTTAATGCTAGAACTAGGTAACTGGTTTTGCGAAACCGCAAGAAATTTGTTTCTATCTGAACGTACACCACAATAAACACAAGTTTGTCAATTGAAAATCCGAAAACACATATTAATTCAACTTTTAAGACCAACAAAGAGTTTGTTTTATACCAGGATAAGTTTTACCAGCCATTTTTATCCGCACTTTCCAAAACGAGGTACCTAGTTCTAGCATTAAGGGAGCGATATGTGCATTACTGGTACAAATTTGGGCTCGATTGGTTAATATTTCGCGAAGCTAGAATCGTTCTCGTAAAACACTATTTTTTAGACAACCAATTTTTGAACTCTCATATCTCCGAAACCAGTGAACCGAATCGAATGAATGAAATGTAATATTTTCTCACGACAAATAAAGTTATACCGGTTTGACATAATGATGCACATATGATAAGTTGACAAACAGTCAAAATTTGAGAATTTTTGATGCACTTTATGAAAAGTTACAGCATATTGGACTTATTTGTGAGAGAAAAAAAGTTGAATATCCCAAACATTTTGGCCACCCGCTGTATAATTTTATATGAGCCCTTTCCCTTTCTTTTTAAGTGACATCTATTTTCTCTAAAGGTGTAAAAACTTCTACTGGAATTCCATTGCAAATTGCACCAGTTTTTTTTTCCACATGATACTTGAATTCCGAAAGGAAGCACTTAACAATATTTTGCAGTAATGCTGCTAGAAAATTCAGAGGTTCTTTGGGATACCCATCAAACAATTCCTTTGAAAACTATCATTTACATTTCATTTCTTGACGATTCAGTTCTACAAAGCATTGCAACTACGATTAAAGGTCATATTCATTGTTGACTGTTTTGGGCACCTTTTCGTATAATTCCGACCAATGTGCGGAATAAACCTGACGAGAATGTGTGTAACACGGTTCCAATCTACCTTCCCGTCGCCGACGACGTATCGTTTTGATGGCTCTGCAAAAGATGTGATTACTCACCCAACTGGATTCGCTTTCCGTGCAACGATTTCAACATGTCGCATCGAATGAAAAGGAAAACTTGTATGATAACCGAACGGAACCGGCGCGCGTTGCTTTCAGTAGCGGTGACACTGAGACACAGTCAATCTTGACATTCCCGATTAAGTGGTTGAAACCTACTATAGCTTTGGCTTTGGATTACCGGTGATGATTGGCTCAAATTACAGCTGCAACCACAATGACTAGCAAGTGACACCATTTGATGCAACTGAAGTCCCGTTTTATATCTAAGGGTATTGAACTTAGAGCTAGTGGATCGGAGCTTGAGGGGTTCACCGTGTCCTAAATTTGTTATCGAACAGCTATTTAATATCTAGGTAATGACAACTATTTTAACAGAAATAGTTGTTGTATATACACATTCACATTTACATGTACGTTTTTTTTGAAGCTACAGAGGAATTTCCAAATAAATTGGAAGACCTAATTCCCAAAATAAAAATAACAAAGAATCAACAGAAATTATCGGAGGAATTCCGCAAAGAATTTTTTAATGAATGACTGGGGAAATACTTTATTAAACTGCTGTAGATGCTGCCAAAAGGAGATGAATTTCAGCAGAAATTGTCGGAGGAGTATTGAAAGGAATTGCAAAAAAAAAAGAAACTTAACATGAATATTTTTCTGAAGGAGAAAATTGCATGGTCAGTTTCCAAAATACTTTGCCGTCGTGGAAACACCTAAATTATACGGAGTCCAAAATCATTACGGTCATTGGCTATCCGAAGACCCGTCAAATCCCGTCAAAACATCGTGAAATGGAAAAAAAATCCACTGAACCACTGTGTTATCAGTTGTCTCATGTTTGTGATCGTTCAGTCTGTACAACCTATGGTTGAAGACGGTGTGGTGTCTTTTTTAGTACAAGGAATAATAACCGAAGAAATTCTCGAAACTCTCGAAGAACTTGGCGAAAGAATCTCCTAAAAAAAACAAGAAGCAATTGTCGAATAAGCCGGGGCCTGTAGCGTAGTGGCTACACGTTCACTTCATAAGTGGATGGTTAAGGGTTCAATCCCAGCCACAGCACTTGCAATTTTTCGTCAGTTGCTCTTCCCCCCGAGAGCAGCTAACACCTGACCCTCTTCTGAGCATATGCTCTAACAAACCCGGAAACTTGGATATATCGGCTAACGGCAACTCATAATGGACCCCCAATCGGACTGGAAATGGAACCAAGAGCCACACAGCCACATCGTGCTCATCATTCTACCATGGGCAGGGTAGAAAAGTGACAGCAGCGCAAAGGCTGAATTAGTGGAAATAGAATAGAATACATTTAGGCGCTGTACAAAAAGTGTTAGTGCCAATTGGAAACGCTCACGCAGTGCCCTAGTGGACAAAAGAGCTGTTAATTAATAGGTTAAGTGGTTGAATTGTCGAATAAATTGCAAAAGAAATCGTGAATAAAATTCTGAAGGAATCTTCAAAGAGATTCATAAAGAAATTTCCGAATGTTTTTTTTTCTAATTTTTTTTAGAAATTTGAAAGTAGCGTGCTCCATGGAGTATTCGAGCCACTTCCAAGTGCGCTTAACGTACAGAAAAATCAAATAATAACATAAAACCTAAAATCAGTTGCAAAGATATTTTTTTAAATCACCGTTTGATAGCTGGTCTGCTGCATGGCATCTCCGGGGTGATTCAACAAATCGCTCAAAAACAAAAATTTGTTTAGGTATCCGTATCAAATTTCAAAAATATTTAAAAAATCGTTGACACACTACAAAATGCTTCTCATACATGTGTGTGTATATATATATATACCTATAGGTAAATCCAACGGAAGCTAACGATCCCTCCGCATCTGGTGGCAGGCCAGATGCGGAGGGATCGTTAGCTTCCGTTGGATTTACCTATAGGTATATATATATATACACACACATGTATGAGAAGCATTTTGTAGTGTGTCAACGATTTTTTAACCCTATGAAAAACGTGACTCCTCCAAAATGTCACATGGCGCAGCATAGACAAAGTGCACTTTTTCACTTTTTCGTATCGAATTCCGCATCGTAGAGAAGCAAACGAGCACTTTTTGGGAAGAAAATTGAATTCTCTTTCAGATGCGCTTAGATCCGGTAGGTACTTACAAACAATTTATGTGATTAATTTGAGGAGCTCATGCTATGCCTCCGGAGGGCGATCTTCCGGGTTTTGTTAGCTTTCCAATCCGATGTCTGTCGGCGTGGGCATCAAGAATGATGATAGTGGAAGCCATTGCAAATGGAAAGTAACAACTTCTAGAGCAAAAAATGAGTAAAATTTGACGACAAAAAATGACTTTTTATGTAAACAAACGATTTTCTCCTTATCTCACTAAGCGCCTCTGCAATTGGGGGTCATCTGGATTAGCCTATTGTGTCACATGTACACTCAACTTTGTTTTTACACGCCTTTTTTACGCGATTTTTTTGCACGTCTTTTTTACACGATTTTTCCGAAGTTACGTGATTTTAGTCATTTGTGGATGGAAAACCGCGTAAAAAAATCTTTTGGATTTTTTTGGGCGATTTCTCGAAGTTGCGCGGATGAATACATCGCGAAAAAAAAAACAGAATTGAGTGTACTGCTTATAGTATTCTTTGACATTGCCAACTTTAAAAGTATTCAGCATTCTCTGTTTTACCAACATCAAAACCATTAGTGCTCTATGCAACAATAACACTCTGATTCAGATCAACTTCGTACGTGGCGGCACAAGTCAGAGAGATCAGATTTGTTTTGGGTTGGGACTCACAAATTACTTCCAAAACGTTAATCGCTATAAATTATCACCAGAATCGAAATTTCATGGAAATTAAATGATGATTGCCGAGTTCGATCGCACGCGGTGGTCATCATCCGATTCAGTGCCGTGTCAATGAAATCAAGATTCCTGGTGAGAGTCTGGATGCCGGTTGAACTCACATCAGAATGACGACCTGAGAACAGGTTATGTGTGTGCAGAATTGATACTTTGTATCTGAGAGCTGTCTTCAGGGTTTGTATTCGACGTATTTGACATCGACTAGATGTGGTCAGACTGTTCCCGTTGTAGGTATTTTACCACCAAGTAACGGCAGACTATCAGCAAGTATTTAGTAAGACCATACAGTTGAACTGACAAATGCATCTTTGTCATAAACGTCACGATTCTATTTAACGATTATTATTCAAAATCATTTGCATCTCTGCATATCAACACTTTCAACTTTTCCTTTTCCATCTCTACAGATGATGCCACCAGCGAAGATGAGGATTAGAAATTCAAGAAAAAAAAACTTTAGCTTCCATTTACGATTGAAGCACCACGTAAAACTAGATTTACAGTCTTTTAATAGCGTCATCTGTCGTATCGTTCAACGGTTACCTGTGTGATTTCGTCGCTGATTTACGAGCCGGTGATCATCCTTTCGGCATCTGAAATTAATAAAAAAATTAATAAACTTCAACGAATGAAAGAAGCCGCTAGGGAGCACCATAATATATGATAATATCACTTTCATGCATAATATTAATGAAAAACATTTTTTTTATTATTTAGCCTTTCTGTGATGTTCAAAAAAGTAATGCTCATATTGACACGGATTCGATTGAACGTGTTCTCGGTTGTTATTACATTCATTTGCCCTACATTGCATTGAGGATAGCAAAACTTTAGGAGTTCCGTTCGGGCAGCATACACAATAAATGTATCTGCCTCAAATTTTGTGTGCATAAATATCGAAGCGTCGGAAACACCATGCATAATGATGCTTGATAGTGGTTCCGACATTTCGATCATTAAAGCACAACATATCAAGCCGTCACAAATTTATTTTCCAGATAACAAATGTAATATTACAGGTATTGGTACTGGGTCTGAGACCACCCTAGGAGATACAAAATCAAACGTAATTGTAGAAGATCTGACACTTCCTCAGAAATTCCACATCGTAAGGAATGACTTTCCAATTCCAACAGATGGAATTCTAGGAAGGGATTTTTTGACAAGCTGGCGTTGTAACATTAATTATGACACTTGGCTATTGTCAGTAAAAACAACCTCAAAAGTTAGAGACATACCCATTCAAAATCAGCTAAAAGGCAAATTTGTAATCCCTCCTAGGTGTGAAGTAATAAAACCAATTGCTTTTGATCTATCAGAAGACTATGTCACCATTGCACAAGAAATTCAGCCAGGAGTTTTTTGCGCAAACAGTATCATAAATAAAAGTAATCCATATATTAAATTCATGAATACTACTGAATATATGATTCAAATTCCATCAAATTTTCTTCCAAAATTACAACCAATTTCAGATTTTGAAATCTTGACTGCTTTTGAATCATCTCATTCAAGCTCCACAAGAAAACAATCTCTTCTAAATGAACTAACAGTTCAAAATTTGGATCCGAAAATAAAAGTTAAATTGGAAAAATTGTGCATCGAATTTAATGACATATTTTCTTTGAAAAATGATATTCTAACCGCAAATAATTTCTACGAACAAAAAATTCATCTTCACGATCTAAGCCCGGTATATATAAAAAATTATAGAATTCCCGAATCACAAAAGGTAGAAATGGATTCACAAGTTCAACAAATGTTGGGAGATAGAATTATTCAGAATTCCACATCGCCATACAATAACCCAATCCTTTTAGTTCCGAAGAAATCTACTACAGGTGACAAGAAATGGCGCCTTGTAGTGGACTTTCGCCAATTAAACAAAAAAATCAGCCCCGATAAATTCCCGTTGCCTAGAATCGACGAAATCTTAGACCAATTAGGAAGAGCGAAATATTTTACTACGCTTGACCTGATGTCTGGATTTCATCAGATCCCCCTAACGGAGGAAAGCAAACCTTTTACAGCCTTTTCATCAAATAGTGGACATTACGAATTTAACAGGCTACCATTCGGGTTAAACATCAGCCCGAATAGCTTCCAGAGGATGATGACCATAGCGTTAAGTGGTCTCCCTCCGGAATGCGCGTTTCTGTACATCGATGACATTATAGTCATTGGATGTTCCATTGAACATCATCTCTCAAACCTACGGCATGTTTTCCAATGTTTAAGAAAACACAACTTAAAATTAAATCCCAGTAAATGTAATTTCTTCAGAAACGAGGTCACCTATCTAGGCCATCATATTTCTGATTTAGGAATACAACCAGACAAATCTAAATACGCAACGATTTTGAACTACCCGGAACCAAAAAACTCGGATGAAACACGACGATTTGTTGCTTTTTGCAACTATTATCGACGATTCATCCCAAATTTTTCGCACATTTCAAACCCGTTAAACAAATTACTTCGAAAAAACGTTGAATTTAAGTGGGATGCAGACTGCCAAAATGCATTTAAAGCATTAAAAGCAAGTTTGCTGTCACCACGCATTTTACAGTATCCCGACTACAGAAAAGAATTTATTTTGACTACAGATGCCTCCAAGGTAGCATGTGGAGCAGTGCTTGCTCAGCTACACGACGGTGTCGAATTGCCCATTTCTTTCGCCTCTAAAGCTTTTACGAAAGGTGAATCAAATAAATCCACCATAGAGAAAGAATTAACTGCGATTCATTGGGCAGTACGATATTTTCGTTCATACCTTTATGGGCGCAAGTTCACGATTCGAACCGACCATCGGCCTCTCATTTATTTATTTTCCATGAAAGATCCTTCATCCAAACTAACTCAAATGAGACTAGACTTGGAAGAATTTGATTTCAAAGTAGAATACATAAAAGGAAAGGCCAACGTCATTGCTGATGCTCTTTCCAGAGTACAGATTAATACTGAAAATCTCAAACAAATGTACGTTACGACACGTGCAATGGCTAACAAAGAGAAAGCAAAGCTCAATCTTTCCACTCAGGAGCCTGATCAACTCCATGTTTACGAGGCATTGAGCAACCACGAAGCTTTTGAACTACCAAAATTGACATTCGGATATGACAAAAACAAGTTGAACATCTTACTATTTATAAAAAATTACACAGGTGGGTTGACCTTAGGGTACAACCTCCAAATACACAGTAATACTATTGAATTGTTGCAACACATTTTTAAAACGATTGAGGCCTCAGTCAACAAAATAAATGCTAATAAACATTATACGAGAAATAAATGTGTAATTAAACAATTGGCTATTGCTAAAGATGATAGCATTTTCAATCTATTGAATTTTGATTTGTTTAAACAAATCGGTAACAGCATTCTTCGGAATGTTACCATAATAATCTACACTAAACCAAAAATATTGACAAAAGTTGATGAAATCGAAAAGGTTTTGAAACTATACCATAATACGTCTACAGGAGGACATTTAGGCATTAATCGACTTTATAAGAAGATCAAAGCCATGTACTTCTGGCCAAACATGAAGAGGACAATAACAGATTTCGTGAAGTCATGCGCTTCATGCTTGTCAAACAAACATTTTAATCCAGTAAGAACAAACTCTACTATAACAACAACTCCATTTAAACCATTCGACGTTGTATCGATAGACACGGTTGGACCTTTTCCATTATCCGAAAATGGAAATCGGTACGCCATAACGATACAATGCGATTTTACTAAATATATTATAATTATCCCGATACCAGATAAGTCTGCAACAACTGTGACAAAAGCTGTCGTCGAAAAATGTATTCTTCTATATGGACCAATGTCTTGCATTAAAACCGATCAAGGTACGGAATTTAAAGCCGTTTTTCATGAAATTTGCAATTTGTTGGACATAAGACATATATGTTCTACTGCTTACCACCCCCAAACAATAGGAGCATTAGAGAGGAATCACAGGTGCTTAAACGAGTACTTGAGAATTTTCTGTAATGATATAAATAACGATTGGGATAAATGGATGCCATATTACGGTTTCTGCTATAATACAACACCAAATCTTGACCACAACTTTACACCATTCGAATTACTGTTTGCTCGGAAACCGAATACCTTTGAACACATAATTACAGATGTTTCTCCGTTGTACAATCATGAAGCTTACGATAAAGAGATGAAATTCAGATTGCAAGTTGCGCATGCAAACGTTTTGGACGCGATTCAAAAAATTAAAAATAAACGTACAATTAAAGCTAATAGTGACATTCAAGAAACTGAGATAAAGACAGATGATATTGTGTATTTAAAATTGGAAAATAGAAGCAAGTTGGATAAAGTCAATGAAGGTCCGTATAGAGTTACCAAAACAAGTTTTTCCAATGCAACCATTGTAGATACCAATAATAAATGTTTAGAGGTACATAAATCCAGACTTATAAAATTTAAATAATTCCAAACTCTCTCAGGGGGAAGGAATAATAAATAGTGAGTGAAAAATAATAGTGAGTAGTATGTACAAAATAAAATTTAACAATATTTCCATTTAGCCTGCTATGTAACCAGAATTTTGTGAGAGGTCCTTGGAGTCATTACAATCTATCCTTGTCCTTCAGACATTTTCGCTTACGGGGATGGTGTAACATGAGCATTCTGCACATGTTGCCGAAACCGTCTATTCACATATCGTGGGAAGCCTTGCTAGTTCCCATGCCATAAATTATTCTGATTCGACACAAAATGTGTCGCGATCATATTGCATTTATTCAAAGGCATAATCGATGTATTGTCGTCAACCGACTTCGCTAGAATTGCCCTCTCCGCATTTCTCTCTTCTTTAACCAAATTCTCTCACACTCACACCAATCACAATTGGTGATCGTTCATATAATAATTATGTAAAACTCCAAGCACCTCCAGTAGGAAAATCTGTAGAAGTTTAAGAAAAAATGAATACAAGGCAGAGTGATTTCAACCTTCAACGTAATTGGTTCAATTGTGCTTGCGAGATATCACGGTCCACTAATTACTACTTTTACACAAATAATCAACTATCGATAATGTCCGGTGCATGCCAGATCAAGTACTCCCTGGTTATCTCATCTTGCCCGCTGCGTAACTCGTCATCTTGTACCAATAGGATCTGTTGCGAACACCTATTTTGCAGCATTGTTGTCTGGCATTCTTGCAACTGTAGTGACCACTAGAAGGTTAAAATCATAAGTAGTGAGTGTCTGCAAAGACATGAGAGTGAGTGCAAAGAAAGTATGAATAAACCAGAACTGTTATGACCAGCAAGACGATAAGTCGTGTTTTATTATATTCCTCTTACCCGAACCTCAGAAATGGAACATGATTATGTGTACATTTTGGTGTACACAATAGTGGCGTACGAGGATAAAATTAGTTGTTTTAGTGTAAAATGTGGACTTTAATGTTGATTGGCTTTGTTTGTTTCGCGTGCATTAAAATGTGAGAATTGTGAAATCTCGGCGTTGCATGTAATGAAGATGGTTGCATTGAAAAACCTCAGTTTTGTTTTGTGTGGCTATTTGGTGTTAATTTATGGTTCTGAGGCATTGTGTTGCTCATTATTTTTACCAGAACAAGTGTATTTAAAGCCATTTTATTTTGAGATTTTTTTGTGTGTTGATTTGTAAACTAAAACAGTTTTTAGAGAACATTTTTATTCGCCATCTTATCTTGGCTTGGTTCTCGTTTTCACACATTTACAATGTAACTCACCATATGGCATTTTTTTTTTTAAACAGTGGTTATTATTTGCTCATACTTGTATTTTTCTTTGAGTGCCTTTCTTGCAACTGAGTATGAGAGCGGTACGTTGTGGAAACAGGACCGTTTTGTAGAGTGGCGAAACACGGACTCGCATCAAGCAGCTTCACTCTATTGTTTCACTCAGCTGTTGGAAGAGTCAGAGTAAACAATTTCTGGTAGGCAGAAACATTGAAATGCAGTATGCTTTAGAAGGTACCGGCCGGCGAACATGGTTATTAAGCTGCATCAGAGTTTGTTTTTTTTTTTGGGAATCTTGCGATCCTGATGCGCCTGAGAAGACAACGATAATCCCTAAAAGCATGATACAATGCTCGGTGTTGCTGCCATCTGCAATGGTGCTGGATTTTCACCGCCGCCGCTGAACGACCAGTTTTTTGTGTTTTTTTTTTGAGACAGCATTTGTGAGATTTTAGTGTTTTGTGCCTGTCGTTTTGAGGTCTCCGGTTTTGAGAAGAATCATCATTTAGAAATATGTGCTTTTTGTTTTTCATTTGATGTGTTTTGTATGTTTGAGGCGTGTTTATTTTGACGTAGGACTACGTTCATGTTTTTTTATTAGTAATTTTTTCACCTGTTTTTATATAAAATTTTTTGTCAGAAACAAATTATTTGAACCACCATTTATTTTGTGTTTTCCGGACTACTTTTTGTGAAGTTTTTTTTTTGAATAAAGCTCTCTAAGTTCTCATTGTGATAGGAGTGTTTGAAGTATGATCGCAAATTTCATTCTTTGAAATAATTTTGTGAGTGATCGTTTTTGTTTACGGTAAAGAGAGTAACGCAAAGCAAAAGTAAAAATGCTTATACCAGAACTGATTAATATTTTAAAAGCGTTTGTAGAAAGCCCATTCATTTTAGTCTTATTTGAAGATTTCTGAGTTCGATGTTTTCGCGTTCCATCCAAAAATGGTGTCGAATAGAAAATTTGAAAGAAATATAGCAGACATGTAAATTAGTCCCAAAAGGGATTTCGAAAACAAAGATTACTGATTCGAAAAAAAAGTTAGCTTAACAAAGACATGAAACAACCAAAAATTAGATAAGACTGTAAATTAAAATGTGTTTTGATACTAAATTTAAGATATCAATTGTAACATAACATGACACTACTTAAGGGTGAAGGACTGTAGGGACCACTAGAAGGTTAAAATCATAAGTAGTGAGTGTCTGCAAAGACATGAGAGTGAGTGCAAAGAAAGTATGAATAAACCAGAACTGTTATGACCAGCAAGACGATAAGTCGTGTTTTATTATATTCCTCTTACCCGAACATGATTATGTGTACATTTTGGTGTACACAATAGCAACATGCCCTGCCAACCGTATCTTTCCGGGTTTGACGTGCCCGACGTTGGAGAGCTGCAGCTACAAATCGAGTACACTGAAACCTCTTTTTATGCCATAGGCTGGGGATGCATAAGTTAAAAATGTGCACAAATTTAAAATGGTACCGTAATCCGGGGTCAAATTGATCACTTTAAAACAACTTTTGCAGATAACATGAGTGACAATTCAACTTTTTTAACTTATTCAAATTCAGAATAGCTTCATAACTTTCTAACCAAGGCTCCACAAAAATGTTAAAACAAAAAAAAATACGGGAAGTCCTAGTGGCAATCGATTGTTTAGAGGCAATGATTTCAGCTAAGTGAGAAATAGATTGCAAATTCCTAAAAAAATAAGGCAAAACTAACTGTTTTCTAAACAATTAAAAGTCTAAATTCATCTCTAGACATTTATGAACTAGATGGAGTAAGAAGTTTAAGATCATTGCGACGCTTAGAAGTTCCTGGTATGCAATTACAATGTAGTACCCAAATGATCAACTCCGCCCCGCTGATCAATTTGACCCCGGTTTTTTTGCTTGGCATTCTTGCAACATGCCCTGTCAACCGTATCTTTCCGGATTTGACATGACCGACGTTGAAGAGCTCACATTTTCAAGAGCACCAATCTTAAACATTCGTAAACACATGCGCTTGATTTGGAAAAGCTGCGTCTTTTTGCAAGTGAACAAAGCCAGGATAAACAAGAGCGGCTTGGTTCGATCCTTCGTTCGTCAGATTCGTACCTCTTAAGTTTGTATTCAAAATTGCAATGGGATTTCTTGATGTTTCACCTTAATGAGTGAATTTAGTTAGCGAGAACAGGTCTTGCTCCTGGGCAATTGAGATGTGGCGAAGGGGATTTCCAATAATTTTTAAGAGAGCCCTAAAAAGAAGAAGGCCTCATGGGGTGTTTGAGAGGGTTGTTTCTGGGAATTCGTTGGTATTCGATGTATGTTTGAGCCTTTAAAGGGCTTTACAAAGGGTTTCAGGTTTGTTTCAAGACATTCCAGAGACAATTCAGAGACTTTATCCCTTCAGGACGCGCGCCGTTGTAAAAAGTACAACACTACCAAAAAATTTCGCTCGTCGTATACAACGCGAGCGCAATGCAGTTTCAGCTATTTGATGGTGCGCGTTTTGGAAGGTTAAGGAGATTTCAGAATCCTTTCTAGAGGTTTTAGAAGTGTTTGATAACTTTTCAGAGGCGTTTCAAGGGTTTTTGGTAATTTCAGGGGGGTTCTGAAGCCTTTTGAAGGCATTCCCAGTGGTTTCAGGAGTATTTCTAATTAATAATGTTGATTTAAAGGGCTTTGCTATGAGTATACGAAGGTTTCAGGGGCGTTTCGAGACAATCCAGGTTAGGGTCGTATAAGGGGTTTCAGGAACGTATAGGCTTTCAGGAGCATTTCAAATGCCTTACGGAGATTTCAAAGAAATTTCAATGGAATTATGAAGACTTCAACTATCTGAAAAGCCTCCATAATATCCCCAAAACCACCTTGGATTCCTTGTAACGTACCTGCGACCCTCAGAAAACACCGAAAACATCACCGTAAAGCCTCTGAAACCCGCCAAAACCTCTGAAGCTTCCTGAAATACCACCGAAAGCCCCTAAAGCCCCGTCGGATATCTTGCTACGCATCTGAGACCCTCTGATACCCCCAAAAACGCCTCTTAAACAGTGCAGTGTTGGGAATACTCACTTGCTTATATCTCAGTTCAGAAGCGTGCTCTCACAAAAAGCTATTTGAAGAATTTTTACATTGTAGCTTTATCTAAAATTTGTCGAATAAAGCAAAGTATAACACTCACCTTGTGCTCACAGCTCTCTCACGACTTTGGTGTGCGTGTGCGACATTTACTTAATTCGGTAGACAACAATGCAAAAAATCCCTTCGAATACCGTGTTTTGATAGCAAGCTTCTGATCTGAGATGGTTGCAAGTGAGCATAACTTTTTGCAAGTGAGTATTCCCAACACTACTCTAACATCCGCGCAAAATACTCAGAAATTTCCTGCAATGTTGCCGGAATCCCTCTAATACCCCCTTGGACCCCATGTTTCGCACTTAAGACCCTAAGAAACCCCCAAAAACGTTTCCGTAACGCCTATTGAATAACGACCTCATAGGCCACCTCTGTCGAAGCATCCTCGTAGAGTATGGGGGCTTCCTTCAAGTCGCCTCGTAGGTTTCCTCGATGTAGGTATACCTTTTGTTTTCATTCGGATCGTCGACCTTCAATTGTAACATTTGTGTACACCATATTTTTATTTCTAAAGTGGGCTGATATCCTCTTCTTTGGCCAGAAATGTCGAATGGTTCCTAATTTACTATTACGGCCAATCTATTAATAAGTGTGGTCTTTGAACGTCCTATTGCTATTCGCTAGCATTATCATTGAGCTACATTCGAAGCATTATGGCAGAATTTTTAGGCATTATGGCAGAATTTGGGCATTATAGAATAACACCATTGCTTTTGATGTCGTCCCTTATAACTTCTACCTTAATACGCATATGTAGTAACCGCCACTTGTCATGATTTTTGACGATCTCATAGTAACCGAGTCAAAATAGAGAGTCATATTTTCTATTTTTATGTTATTGCTTATAGCTAATACAAAACGTTCTAGCCACTGATCCAACACGAAAGGATGTACCAAACTCAATCAATGTAGGTATCACTGGAAATGTCTTACAACTAATTAAGTCGTTATGTTTCCGTTCACATTTCTATCTGCCTCCAGCGATAAGCATCCGACACGGTGGGCGTCCTACGAATAAAGGTTATAAATATGGCATAAAAATCCAATAAATCCACCAATTAACACTTGAGCGTCTAATCATTATGGTGCAGTAGAAACCCAAAGCCAGTGTTTTTTGAGTTTTTGGAATAATCTGCCTGTAGTCGCATATTAGATCCACCTTAGCTAGGTTTCTTATTCATATCGGACAGTTACGCGATTAATCACAGCGATCGTTGTATAGAACCGTTCCTCGCGAGCATACATATTTTTGTCCAATAACAAACCATAAATTTTACCCCATGGTCCCAACTAAGAATGGCTAGAGGAATCACGTTCAGCGCTTCCTGTGAGAATCATTAGCGGGGATAAAATTTGAATTGGGTATCAGGGGCCGGTGAGATTGAAGAAATTGTGGCAATCAATTAATGAAATTGAGACGATAAAGCTTAATTAGAACCATGGTCTATAATGATCATGATAATAATTACTGACCATTTAAACAAATGTGACTATTTAAATATTTTGTCGCATATTTTCGTCTGAGGTTTAATCTAGTTTTTTCCATGCTTCATTTGCTCATAAGATTGGTTTGATAGCAAATCTATCAAGTGACGTCAACAACATTGCTTGCGTATGAACCAGAAAGAACGAACAGGAAGAAAGGTTTTGTGTACGGTGACTGTAAAAAGATAACACAATAATTTGGTTGCGTTGCTTTCATTACCGTAAACCGGGGTCAAATTGATCTCCGGGTCGAAATTGATCAGACGATTTTCCGTTAGATAAAGTTTACTTCAAATAGTTTCCAAGCAAATATCGTTAAGAATCGGTTCCCAACTGCATGATAGTTGAGAGGAAACTGTTTAAAATATGCCAGACCTCACCGAAAAACGTCTGATCAATTTCGACCCGAAGATCAATTTGACCCCGGTTTACGGTACTAAATTAAGAAAGAAATTTGGTTTAAGGTGAATATATGACGAAGCCACACCTAAAATTTTCAAGAGCACGAATCTGAAGAACCGAATGTCGGTTTGCGTAGAAAAGTTGATCGATTGGTTACCCCCGCTGGTGGTGACCAATCGATCAACTTTTCAGCGCAAACCGACATTCGGTTCTTCAGATTTGTGCTCCTGAAAATTCTAGGTGTGGCTTCGTCATATATTCACCTTAAGTTATTTATTTATGGTTTTGTTAAAGTTTTGCTCCGAAAATGTAATCTGAAAGTAATATTACACTCAGGCAAATAAACCTAAGATTATCATAAGGTCTAACTTATGAGATGGCCTTTAAACAATTCATAACGGCTATTTAGAACGATTTTCATAAGGTCGGTCTATGACGCAGAATCGACTCACAGTTTGGCTTTTATACACATTTAGCAACACGATATTCTCAAGCGTCGATAGCCGCGTGGGTTGGGCACGAGCTCAGTGATCTCGACGTTCATGGATCGATTCCTGTTTGCATCATTTTGCGATTTTTCTGCTCATTTCATAAATGTATCTTATGTAATTAGGTCATAATAAGTATGTTCAATTTTAATAAGGTATTCTTATGGCATCCATACTTTACAGTTATGGCCAAATTTCATAAGGTATTTTGATGAATTTCGGTAGTTTACTTCGCTGAGTGTAGTGAACAAACAGTGATAGCGCCTCGCTACAGTGGAATGAACGATCAGGTACCGCTACCATTCAGGTTTGAGATGATGTTTATGTTGTATCCTGTTCTCTAATTACTCTAGCTGTCTTTGATTTCTCACGATCAACAATTGTATCGGAACATTTCTCTTCCACATACAAGCCGATTTAGTAGAAAACAAAATAAAAAAATGTAATTTTTCAATCACCCGTCCATCGTCTATGAAAGAAAACTACTGCTCTGAACAGACTTCAAAAGAAGTCAGCTAAGTGCAATAAAATAATCTGATCTCAAGAGTCTCCCCCACTACAAGTCTACTTCTCTATTTATGTTTATTTGCTTCTCCGTGATTGTTACACTAGCTCATTCATCTGAAGAGTGCTTCAATCATGTCATCAATCTTCTGCAATGAACCGACACGAGTGGACTCAAGTGTCTACCACTTCCAGTCAAGTGGCGGCACGGTGTTCTTTTTCCTCACAGCCAGCGCACCCGTCATGTTCAAACTAAAGCGGCAAGACACAACGATCACAAAACCAGAAGGAACCTACTGCATGTTTGTTCGGGTGTCTGATCAGCAGTGGTACGGTTAAGTTTTACAATTGCTCGACACAATCTCGTTCCCAAACGAGGGTTACATGCCTTCAGTAAGTTATTGAGGACGGCTCATAACGACTAGAAATCCTCTACATAGAGATAAGCGGAAGTTACATATGTCGATTCGGCAACGCTGTTCATTTTGTTTACATCAGCTGCCAACACTTGCTGCAAAGCTAGATGTTCAAACTTTGTGCGTGACTTCGTACCCGAGCAGAAGGGCATACCTTACAAATACCATGCGAAGATCAGCATGTGCTCTAATACCTAAAATTGTTATTGCTGGGTTATTCTTCGAAATGTTATGAGAGCATCACAATAACAGTTGGAGGTATTTGAGCAGAGCTTGGTATTGATGTAGTATTTGTTGGTTTAGCAGTGAAAATAACCGAAGAACAAGATTTGCTATTACATTATGAAATCATCGAACAAATGGAACATTTAATAACAAGAAATGTTATTAGTTTGTTATTCATTAACTTTGGCATAACAAATACAGCACTTGAAATTTTAGGTCTGCATTCATTATTGAAATAACAAGACTTGTTATTTTCTAGGTGTTATTTATACAATATTTTGGTATTCGTTTTTGTTATTTTGCCTCTTATTACCACCTAATGAAGGGCATATCAAGGTATGGTAGTATTTAAGATAAATACCATGATATGTTATTCTCTTGTTATTTTCTTCTGCTCGGGTAGTGGTTCAAGTTGTTTTGTTTACATTTTCTAATTCAATCGTTCAATCGTACAATCGACGCCTTCTTACGAATGATCAGCCTGTTCATTTGGCTCACACTTTGACAGTTCTTTCTGCACGATTGGCTTACAATGGCCACCTCCGCAGATCTCTATAATGTAGGATTACTTATAACGACACATCACGTGTTTATTTATTTTACTCTATGGTATGATTTCATTTGCATTAGAGTGAATCGGAAAGATTAGGGCAAAAAGTGTTAACATGGAGTAGCGAATAGATCACCGTGCTGTACTCTTTTTTATAGAATGAGAAAATCTGCAGATCATATACCCAAGAGGTGGTTCCTCGGGTTATGTGGAGATCGACCCACTAAAAATTCATTCTCTTTCAGCCTTACCTCCGTGGTGGTCCGCGGTACGCCCGTTAGTGGTGAGTTCGAGAAGCGGGGACATATGCCGACTTATCGAAGTGCGAGGTCACCCATCTCCGATAACAGCCGGTGACCTTCAGCTATGGCCGTCTTCCTCCGTGTTTTTTTTTGTCGCCTACGTTGGCGACATCCATGTTCGGTCTAGTCTTGAGGTGATCGTAAGGTGGAAGCAGTACTTCAATGAACACCTGGATCGCGTGGAGACCGTAGGCATGAGAGACCACAGCATTGAAGGAAAAGACTACGCCAGTGCATCAGAGAACGGAAATGATCCAACTCCTACACTGAAGGATATTAAGAATGCCTTCCACTCTATCAAAATCAACAAAACAGCTGGTGCGAATAGTATCTGCACTGGTTGATTGTCAAGATCTGGTGAACCGAGCAGCTAGCGTAGGAGTGGAAAGAAGGGGTAATCTGACACAATCCACAAGAAAGGCGACCAAGAATGTGAGTACGTCAGAGCGATCACCATTTTGAACTAGAGGTTCCATTTCCCGACCAATTTTCTTGTCCCGGGATTCGGGATAAAATTTGTTGTTTGTCCCGGGAAATCCCGAGATCCAGGGAATTTTTCAATGTGTTTAAAAACGCCATTTTGTGATTATAAATATCTTTTATTCATCAATAAAAAAATCAAGTAACTGTTAATAATGATTTCATTGAACAGTGAGATATATCCGGAGTTCGAAAAAGTGCACAACTAATACGTCGGTTCAATTGTCGGTTTAATTTACCATGTAGCTCAAAAACAGCTCTTTCACTATAACTTTTTAAAAATCAATCATGCTGAATCAGTCTGGGACGGATTGGCATATTCATTTATGGCCGATTCCAGTTATTCACGCTTACTCAATGGTGTCATGCATATAGGACAATCTAGCATTCAAATCGGCAGCATCCTTATCGGTCTGTCTTTGGAAGTCTGGCAACAATCGTATGTACTCCTAGTTCCTTGATGAACTTAATCATTTGCGTTTTCGATAAGCTTTTGAATTCTGCTGGCATTTGGGCTGACAACGGAAGACCGTGAAGGAACTTCAGCGCTGTTCATATTCCTTTTTGTCACCGTTCGTTCATTCTCTTCGTGATAGCATCGAGGAGGCCGTTTCCAACTTTGGAGTTATTTTTCTTAAGCTTCGAATACAAGAAACTCAAGCAGCCTTCCGCAGACAGTAATGTAGCATCTCGTCTTCCCAATGCTTCCTAAACGAGTCTGATTGGCTGAAGAGCTTCCTGAAGGTTTATTGCAACCTTGAAATCACTGTCCAACATAAGACCTTAAAGGCCTATTTCGGAAAGTGTCTCTTTGATGCAATCAAAACAGCGACCGAAGTGCTCCAGCATCATTTCAGTCGAATTTCAACTAGTTTTGACGTACATACACAGTTGGTTTATGTAACATTTTCGTGATTTTTTCTTTATGGCAATTTTCGAAAAATTTTCACAACTCTTCGAATACGTTTCAAAGACTCTCCAAATCCAAATCAAAGCGAAAAAAGTATGTAGGAAATGTGTGTCCCGGGAATCCCGGGGTTTTCGGGACGGTGAGAAATTTAATCCCGGGATTCGGGAAATCCCGAATTTTTCAAGATCCCGGGATACCGCGGGTTGGAACCTCTATTTTGAACGCCGCCTACAAAACGCTATTCCAGATTAAACGCCGTCGTCTCTCACCTATATAAAATGAATGAGTTCGTGAAAAGTTAACAAACCGGATTCTTCCAAATATGTATATGCTGATAGGCGGAACCAAACACAACAGGATCCGTCTGAGTACTGGGTAGTAATTTCACGATCGAAGGGGATACCTTCGAGATGGTTTAGGAATTCGTCTATCTCGGATCCTTACTGGCATGACGATGACAACAATGTGAGTCGTGAAATTCGAAGGCGCATCATGAGAAGAAGAAGCTGCGGTCTATAAAGATTCACCCCGCGACAACCAGTGACGTCCGCACGTCTTGGCCGTGGACGTATCACCGTCTCATGCTAGCTCACTTTCGGATGCCTTCTCAGGGTTGCCACTATACCTGCTTCAGGGACACCTTACCAAGCGACACAGAGGTGGACATAGCTGCAAGGCTTCGTGCTTTTAAATAAAATTATTAAATTATACATTTAACTTATTTATTTTACAGTTCATTTTTTTAGAGTTAGTTTGGTTAGTATCGGTGCGGCCGTTGGGGCCCATAAGGTACATGTACTTGAGTGGGAGGTTGGTAAACATACCTGACCTCTTTGGGCAATCGGAGATGACGACGGCTTGAAAGGTCTTGACTGGAACCATGGCTATATTTGTTGACTGCTCCCGGCCTGGCTGGGCCAGGTGGTGATTGATTGGACCAACCAACGTGATGTAGAGTTGGTCTCGAGCGTGGCCCGTGACCTGGGTGGGCCACAGCCGACAGCTTGGACTTGGGAAAGCTACAGTTGGACACGTGCTGGTCCCTCGACCTGAATGGGTCTCGGATGACGGTTCCTGGGGTCCAAAATGGATTTGGGACCACGGCCGGGATGGGTCACAGTTGGAGCTTCTCTTGACGGCTTGGTCCGAACGGTTTGAGTGGGTACGCGGACAGTCGCGTCCTGAATGGATCCCGGGGGCGTTTCGTCTGGACGCCTGGGTTCGGAATGGTTGAGCACGTGGGCTTTCCGGTGCTTGAATGTGCCCCGGAGGGTGTTTCGCTGGTCGGAGGGATCCGGTAGGGTTTGTGCTTGGACCCGGAGGCTTCATATGACCTGGAAGAGCCCCGTTTGGCGTTTTGCGGCGCCTACGGTTGAGCACATGAACTTCCTACTGCATCGAAGTGTCGTAGTGTTTTACTGGGCGGATGAATCCTGTGGAGTTTTGGATTGGACACGGAGGCCTCTCGCGGCTAGAAGGGCCACGTTTGACATTCTGCGGAGCCTACGGTTAATTACGTAGACGTTCAGCTGCCTGGAAGGGTCCCGATATGTTTTCCGCAAGGCACCTGAGGTCCTGAGTGGGTCTCTGGTTGGGCACGTTGGTTAATCCGGCCAGGAAGTGTTCTGGCCGGTGTGTCGTCGGGTGGTTGGGTTCAGCGTGGATCTTTGGTTGGCCACGGTCTTTGGCGGAGAAGAGTGACCGACGAACCCAGCATCCAGAAAGTGACGAAAGCCAGAAGTTGTAAGAATACCAGACAAAAACCCTGCAAAGTTGGTGTCTGATTGGTCCAAGAAGGTGTGGAATGCAGAGAGCACGATGGATGTACCAGGTGGAGCGTGATTTGGCGAGTATTAGGCGGAGAAAAACTCTGCATAAATTTCTGCAGCAACTTCGAGAGGAATACCTGTTTGGACCACTGAAAGAAATCATGCAAGAATCATTGGATACCTAGATACATTCCTTCAGAATCTTCCAATAGAATCCATTATGGATTCTCTGGAGAAATCCATAGAAGAGTCTAGTGTCTGGTAGAGTTCCTGAAGCAAACCCTGGAAGCGTTTATAAATAAACCATTATAGAAATTATTTAAAGAATCCTTGGAAGGATCTCTAGATTTTTTCTATCTCTAGCATCTATGCAAAATTTTCTATAAGAATTACTAGAAGATTTTATAAACAAATCTTTGGAGGAAATTTGAAAGAATCCTTTGAAGACTTTTTTGGAGAATCCTTGCAAAATGTCGTAGTCTTATCTTAAACTAGCTGTCCCGGAAAACTTTGTCTTGCCAAGCAGTTGTGGTTTGACAACTTGGTAAGCTCATAACAGCACCGCACTCTAGATTGGTTTCATTTTCGATCGTGTTGATTTCCTTCCCAGCTCATGAAAAATCAGTACTTTATCAATTTTCTTACTTTTATAGTTGATTTTCGTAGCTTTTTGTACATATAAACACAACCACCACGAATACGAACCGAACCGTGCAAGAGTCATGTCGATCGGTTCATCCGTTCTTGAGTTTTGTTGCCTCAAAGGAACCTTAAACTCATTTATATATATATATATATATATATAGATATAGATAGATGTGATGTTGAGAAAATAAATGTATGTATTTATCAATATGGGCCACGCTACTGTAATATGTAGACGCTTCGATAAATCATTTTATCTTTGTTTTAACCCTCAAGTTTTATTGAGAACTCTTGGAAAATAGCAGTTTATTCATAAAACTCAGTTCGCCCTAGGGTAAATTCTGCTCATTATTGGAAACGAAATAGAGCAATTTTCTACAGTGGATTCTTTTTGTGGGTAGAAGGGGGATTTATTCACCAGGGGAAACAAAGACAATTTAATCGGCTGCTCTCCATTACTTCCATCGGCCTTAGCTATGACATGCTTGACGAAGAAACCCACGGTAGTCCATAAATATTGTAAACTCTTCCCAGTCTAGGGCACTCCAGAGATTCCAACTAACCATTTTATTCCATACAACTTTTACTTCGGTTGCTGCAGCAGCAACCGACGATCCGTACGCCATTCGTCGCACAATTAGGTACCACGCCGAGGTACAATCGGGCAACCTTTATCTCTCGCGCACCATGTTCCTTTCAACGTGAACTAATTGGAGACAGCCTCAATGTGGAAGCTAGCATAACAAGCCTTCTAGCCAAGGCCGCGCGCCGCAATTGACAAATGCGAATAAATACATAAGAAATTACGAGTGGCCGTGGCGGAGAACAGACTGGTAAGGAGTAAGCTGGGAAAATTTCAAGAGGACTAGCTCTAACAAACGTGATGATTTAATTTTCTTTAAAATGCTGCATTTTTATGGAATTTGCACTGCCCAGCTAGACTGACAAGATGAAAAGACTCAATTGAATTTGATTATCTCTGGGCATATAAATCATTGCATTGGACATAATTTCCTAGGAGAAGAATAAGTCATTTGGAAATATAACTTTTCATTAGATTATTAGGCTCCAGTTTAGGATTCCAGTGTCTAACGAAAGTGATGTGCATTACTCAGATTTAATGACTGCCTGAGTCGTCGAGCATTTACTGAGCCGGTGTCAATACACAGAGATACAGTTGTGATTGGCATACGTAAGTTTTACAGAGTTTTTACTTTCTTGTAGGTACTTTGACGTACTAGCACAATTTAAAAAACCCAGATTAATCCACCTAGTGGTGATAGTGCCTTTCTCGTCGAATATGTACTCAAGAGCCATAAGCCGAAGTGTTCCTGAATTCTGAGAATACTCTAGAACGGAACAAATCTCATTTTCTTCTTTTGTCACAGTGCTCGTTGACTTATCAATGGGAGAGTAGAGTTGATAAATAATTAATGTATTTGATGAAAAACTACCCAAACAATGAGCAAATCCGATTAACTCATCGGATTTGGTAATACATTTTCTGGAGGACTCTAATTTCACTTTAAAATTTAAAAATGTATTGGTTATTTATTGGTTAAGGGAGATAAGGGGCATAATGGACACTAAGCAAATGAGTACGTTAGGCCTGTATAACAGAGAAAAGCCTAACATAATTATCAGTTGGCTTACAACTTTAGTTTGTTTCCCACGTATTTCAATCATCATCAGAAGGTATAATGTCTTTATTGTGCAGAAATAATGAAGTGTAAATCGTGTGTTTTTTAGGGCTAGCAGAGAAGGTACGGGGCGAAATAGACACTCCATCTTAGACGAGTTTATATAACATCAAAGTTAATTAAATAAACTTTAGGCTCAAATAATCCAATTGATTTTTTCCAAACACTCTTAAATGCCTAACAGTATACAATGCGCGTACATCCATTTGTAATTGCCAGTGTTAATTTTGCCCCAAATCGACTACAAGGTAGCATTTCACTTGTTTTTATGTTGGACACACTCAAACACTCGTAATACCTTATTTGCTGCTGCGTTGAAATTATAAGAATTTCACCATATGAAAAACATATTTCAATTTCAATGATATTTAGGTTATTTTGGAAGCATATGAAAGGTACTTTTGAAAAATAGAACGATGACTTGTACCTTTATACTTATGCATTAAAAGTTTATCATAAAAGTCAACGGTTCGGCAAAAATAGGGGTGTCCATTTCGCTCCGGGTGTCCATTATGCCCCGATCTCCCCTATTTATTTGTGCCCTTCCTCAAAATGATGAATTCCAAAAAAATTTCCAAGGGGGACCCCTCTTGACAAGAGAAAATCGACATTTGTGTCAGCCTTATACAGAAAAGCAACAATTAATTTAAAGCCATAATCGAATTTGGAAACTTATTGATGGCTCACGTTCCGAAGTTATGCATAATGTTAAACGTATAAGCAGAGCTGAAAACTATCAAACCTCTCAGTTGACTGCTTGATCACCTTCACTAGCACTGGATGCCGATCATTATCAAGATATTTCGGCATTTTTTTTCTGCACACTTTAGCCTTTATTTTATTATCATTGATTATAAGATTTATGTAACATTTGACAAAAAAAGTGCAAGCTAGAGAAATTTCTCATAATAAAACCCATTCAAATTTCAACCGTGTTACAGAGCACGAGGGTTCAACCAGTTGCATCAAAATTGTGCGTAGTAATTTCCGCAAAAGGGGATTGATGCTATAAAATTAAAATTTCCCCATACAACGTCGATCCATCCTACTGTATAATTATGTCTCAGGAATCTAAAATGGTGTGATTTGACAAGATCGCTTTAATTTTTATTAAGATTTTGTTCTTTTACGCATATTTATCGCTTGCATTGATTTTGTTCACCTTCGTAATTTCAGCGATGCATCCAATCCTGATTCTGCAACACTGCTGGTAATCTTAGGTGTGGTCAGAGACTATTTTCTTGCTGCCCGTTTATCTGGTTATCCAACATTTTTGATGATTTGATGTTTCCTATGTATGGGTTTGGTTCACTTTTATAACTGGCCACTTCCGGCGGGACACCTGGAACCGGTTCCGGAACACAACCGGTTCAGATATGTTATTTGTGGATTGATTGGTAATTATCGGTGATGAATATCGTAAACAGCTTGTTAAGCGTTACGCGTTTCGACCTACTATTCTTCAGTCATCGTCAGACGCATTCAGTTGGATTCCCTCTTTCAACTTAATCAGTTTAATATACGTATAAGCGGTTCAGATATGGTCTGAAATTATTTTCCTGCTTACCGTTCATCTGGTCATCGATGAAGCCGCAATTTGGTGTGTCACATGCATAGGTTTGGTTCAGTTTTTTTATTGATCACTTCCGACGCAATACCTGGAACCGGTTCCAGAACACAACCTGTTCAAATACGGTATGAAACTATTTTCCTGCTTACCATTCATCTGGTTATCGAAAAAGCCGCTCTTTGATGTGTCGCATGCATGGGTTTGGTTCACTTTTTTAATTGGCCACTTCCGGCGGAACACTTGGAACCGGTTTCGGAACACAACCGGTTCAGATAAGGGATGAAACTATTTTCCTGCTAACCGTTCATCTGGTTATCGAAAAAGTCGCTCTTTGATGCGTCGCATACATGGTTAACTTTTTTAATTGGCCACTTCCGGCGGGACACCTGGAACCGGTTTCGGAACACAACCGGTTCAGATAAGGGATGAAACTATTTTCCTGCTTACCTTTAATCTAGTTATCGAAAAAGCCGCTCTTTGATGCGTCGCATGCATGGGTTTGGTTCATTTTTTTAATTGGTCACTTCCGGCAGGACACCCGGAACCGGTTACGGAACACTATCGGATCAAATATGGTCTGAAACTACTTTCCTGCTTACCATTCAACTGGTTATCGAAAAAGCCGCGGTTTGATATGTCGCATGCATGGGTTATGTTCACTTTTGTATTTGGCCACTTCCGGCAGGTCACCCGGAACCGGTTCCGGAACACTACCGGTTCAGATATAGTCTGAGACTATTTTCCTACTTCCCGTTTATCAGATAATCGAAAATGCCGTGGTTTGATGGGTCGCATGCATAGGTTTGTTGCATTTTCATATCTGGCCCCTTCCTGGGGTACCGATCCGGAACACCTAAATGGCCATAACTCCGGAACGGCTGGACCGATCCGAACCATTTTCAATAGGAAACAATGGGACCAGATTCCGCGTCGAATGAACCGTCGGTCGTTAAAATCGGTTGATGTTTACTACCTAAAAGTTAGGTGACCTTTTTTGTACACACACACACACACACACACACACACACATACGCACACACATACATACACACACACACATACACACACACAGACATCATCTCAACTCGTCGAGCTGAGTCGATTGGTATATAACACTTGACCCCTCCGGAGGCTCTATCAAATTTTCGTTTTTGGAGTGAACATATAGCCTTTCGGTACACCTTAGTGTACGAGAAAGGCAAAAATAAACTTAAGGTGATATGGGACGCCGTGTTAATTTTCCTATCTTCGCTCTCTTTCAAACAATTTTCCTCGCGATTTTGAAGATGGTAATCTCGATTTCCATCGCACAGAAGAAGCAAAAAACAATCAGCATGAGCACTGCAAGTGAGCAACACAATGATAGGTTTTTGTTCCATAATATGAAGTAGAATCTGAGATTACCATCTTAGTAGCAACAGAGTGTGTCAGGCCATTCGGCCGAAGGTCATTAGGCCGAAGGCCATTCGGCCGAAGGTCATTAGGCCGAATGGTCATTAGGCCGAATGGTCATTAGGCCGAATGGTCATTAGGCCGAATGGTCATCAGGCCGAATGGTCATTGGGTCTTCTTCTTGCCGTTACGTCCCCACTGAGACAAAGCCTGCTTCTCAGCTTATTAACTGAGAGCTTCCTCTGCAAATGACCATTTTGCATGTGTGTATCGTGTGACAGGCACGAAGATACTTTATTGATGCTGAATCTACTGATATTTTACCCATGAATTTTTCCTTCTTTTAAATATAGGCTGTTCTTTCTAGTATCATTGCTGAAATAGTTTTTGGCGCTGAAACTGCTGATATTCAATTCATAAATTTTTCCTTCTTTAAAACATAAGCTATTCTTTCTAGTTCCATTGTTAAACTAGTTTTTGTCAAAAATTGTTGGAAAAGGTAAAAACAACGGCTAACTTTCAATTCGTCCTGATGACCATTCGGCCTAATGACCATTCGGCCTAATGACCTTCGGCCTAATGGCCTTCGGCCTAATGACCTTCGGCCTAATGACCCAGCATCGCAACAGAGCAATGTCGGATATTTTCTCAACCGTTCCATTCGTCCTTAAGACGGTGTCGAGCTGGCAAATTTAACATTTTGTTGTGCAGGTGACCCAAAACTGTTGATCTGGAGTGTATATCGTCATAATTTGAGCTCCTATTGAAGCGGACGCTCAGCGCAATAGAGTAGCAATAATTTATTCGTAATTTGTTGAACATGGCACGTACAGAGCAGACAAACGTGTTACATCCACAACATAGCATAATCTTAAGAACCACGTGCGCCATCTCTTCCATCCATCTCCAAGATCGTACCCCGAGATTCAAGGCACATATCTCATGAAGGTATGATTCAACCGACCAAGCACCGAGTAAAACAACCGACCATGTTATGTAGTACATCCATGGCATCCAAGCCGGCCGCCGCCACCGCCATCCGAAAACATGTTTCTCTATTTGTTGAACAAATCTAGCTCGTCTCGCAAGGCGTTCTGCTCATCATGTGAAACCGCCCATAAAACTGTCTCGACCAAAAAGAGCGCAACACAGTAGAAGGTTTGTGCCAGCAGCACGCATCATCGAAAGAAGAAAGTTAACGTTAAGCGGATACCTACCACCATCCATGTACCGTGGATGATACCTTTCTGCTGCTGCGCTGCTAGGTTGTTCTCGCCTTGAGTGTATAAATTTCACGATCTGACAGATGTGATAAGAGAACAAGTTTCACTATCAAAAATGGTCTTTATAATATATCACCGTATGCGGGAATGGGTTCAACGGGGGGCTCCGTGATCACGTGAGCGCTTGCATAAACCACAGGTAAATTGTTAAACCGTGTTGTATGCAACGGAGCTGCAACAGGTTCAGCTTGTTGGAGTTGGAGCCGCCTTTGATGCACTGGAAGCAGGCAATGCCAAAATTAGCGAATTTCATCTTATCTTGACGTGTTGTGGCAGCATGAGTGGCTTTTTTGTGTCGAAAGATAAAATAAAACAATTCACAATATTCTATTATAACTGCTTTAATAAAAATGAATACAATTTCATGAAAAATAACATAACTTAAAGAATTTCTGAATGAAACCCTGAAGGATTTTTAGGAAAATTTGTAAAAAAACACGAAAGAAATTGTAAAAAAATATCTAGTAAAATTTCTAAAAAAACTTGAGAATTCTAAATATTTCTGAAGGTATCAGAATATGCAAGCGGGGATTTTCGGCTTCCAGTCTCTATGTAATCATAAACGGATATTGGTTCAACACCTGACGTTTCGGTCACATATATTGTGCCTTTTTCAAAGGATAGATACAATCCCTCCGTTTACTCGTGAGGTTATGTATGTTTTAAACATAGTCGCACGTCTTCACTTCAGTGGTTGAGTTCGTTGGTTGGCGCACTTTTTCAAATCGATCAGTATCGATCTGTTTTACCTCCTACGATCTACCTCTTGCCGGCGGCGTCACTTTCGCGCCAGATTTCGATTCTGTCTGGTATCAGAATATTTCTGAAGAACTTTTAGGACGAATTTCTTGAAGAATTTCTTAATGGATTTCTGAAGAAGTATCTTAATGAATCCCTGCAGGAAACCCCCCTTGACCAGCCAAACCGTGGTGGGACAAAAAGTGAAATAAATATTTGTTACGGCCTAATTTCTAAAAAAAATATTCCTGGATAACTTCCTGAAAGTCTCTCAGGAAGAATTTATGAAAAAATCTTTAGGAACTTCCTCACGAATTCGTGTGGAAAAGTTTTTCAAGAAATACATGGAAGGTTTTCCAAAGGAATCCTCGATTTCTGAAGCAATCGAGAAGGATTTTCTGAAAAAAAATCCATGAATGAAATATTGAAATATTTTAGGAGAATTCTAGAAGAAATCCTCCAAACAACTCCAGGTGAAATCCGTGGACGTATTCCTTATTCCTTAAAAAAAATGGAGCAACAAATGGATAATTATCTGTTCGTTTTCTTAGAACTGTCTCCCTAAAAACTTCTAAAGGCGTTCCCATCGGAGTTCCTAAAACTCTGGAGAAATTCCTGAGAATACTGCGAAAAAATATTTCTGTGGAGAAAATCTTGGAATAACTTCTGTAAAATATAATTCCGGAGGAATGCATGAGGTAAAATCTGTATAAATTTCTGTAAGAATTTCTGAAGGAGTTTCTGCTTAAACCACTGAAAGAAATCATGCAATAATCTCTGAATTCCTTGACACATTGCTTCAGTAACTTCCAATGGAATCCAAGATAGAATCCCTGGAGAAATTCCTGAAGAAGTTCCTGGTAAAGTTTCTGAAGGAATACCTGCATTATTTCCTGAAAGAATCACTGGAAGAATTTATAAAGAAACCACTAGAGGATTTTCCAAAAGAATTCATGGAAGTATCTCTGGGACCTTTTGCAAGGAATCCCCGAAAAATATGCTTAAGAATGTCTTTTCTGAGCAAATTTTCGGAGAAATTTCGGAAGGACTTCTTAGAATTTTTAAGGATTCCTTAGAAAATTTCTGAACGAATCTGCGGAAGATTTTCTGAGAGAATTCCTTGAAGATTTTTTTAGGAAATCCATGAAGCAATTTCAAAAGAAATTCATAAAAGATTTCCTAAAAGAATTCTTGAAGAATTTCCTGGAGAAAGTTCAGAAGAATTTCTTGGAGATTTTCTACATGAATTCCTGGAACAATTTATGAAGAAAACTGTGGAAAAATTTCTAAAGGAATTCGCTGGAGGAAATTTTTCAAATGAACCACTGATATATTAAAAAAAATCCCAGAAGAATTTCAGAGATCTGGTCGATAGTTCTTTGTTAGAATGCTCCAAAGTAATTTTCGAGAAATCCATGGAAAATTACGCGATGGAATAATTAGGAAAATTTCTTGATGAATGTTTAGACAAATTCCTGGGAAAAAATCGCTGGAAAACTTCCTGAAAGTTCTCTCTGGAAAAAAAATATTAAAAAAAATGTAAGATCTTGTACACGAATTTGTGAAGGAATTTCTCAAGAAATCCATGAATGATATTCTAAAAGAGTCTCACTAAAACCCCGAAGAAATCAAGGAAGACTTATCCGAAGAAACTGTGTGGCTGGTTCGTCTCTGCTGAGGAAGATTACAAGTGGTAGTCGAAATACGCGTATCTGTCAAAGGATAAGCAACATAGGGCGGAATTAAAAGGTACGAAACTGATTACACTCATTCGAAGAGGGTATTCTGCTTAGAGGGTTCGAAAAGTTGGTACAAGATTATCCGAAGAAAGCAAGGAGGTTTTTTAGGAATACTCCTTGCGACCAACTTGTGAATTTCCGATAGAATCTCTTGAAATATTTTAAGGAGCTGGAGAAATCCTTCAAAAATCCTGGAGGAATTCGTAGGCGTATTTCTCATGGAATCCTTGGAAAAACATTTGGAGAACCAAATAAATAATAATATTCCTGGGGAGAAGATCTTGGAAAATGTTTCGAAAAAGATAAATATTCGCTGGAATTCATTAGGGAAGCTATGCATATTTTTTTCAGGAACTTTTGGAGGAATCCCTGGAATAACTTCATGAAATCATGCAAGATTTCTGGATTCTTTCCTTCAGGAACTTCCAATGAAGCCCCTGGTGGAGTTCCTGTAGGAGTACCTGTATGAATTCCTGAAGAAATCCATGGAAAATTAACGAAAAAAAAAAAACTGCTAGAGCGATTTCCGAAAGAATTAATGGACAAATCTCTTACAATTTCCAAGGAATCCCTGGGAAATTTTCTGAACGAACCGAATCTTTCAAGGAATTTCTGAATAAGTCCTTTGATTTTTTTAGGAATCCTGGGATAATTTCTGAACGAGTATGTGGAAGGTTTTCTGAGACAATCCTTGGAGGAAATTCCAAAGAAATCCATGCAGAAAGTTTAAAACAATTTCATAGAAGATATTCTAAAGGAATATTTGGTGAATTTTCTTGGAGGTTTTCTTAAAGAAAAACCTGGAACGATTTATAAAGAAAAGTTCGGAGGACAAGAAAGTATTATAAAAGAAGTCTTGAAGGAATTTCTGAAGGATTCCTTTTAAAAGTTCTTTTTTTATGAATATTTCTGGAAGGATAACTGTGGAAGTGCTTATACAGTGATAGACATTCGCTTAGCCGAAGCTAAAAAATTTTCAAAACAATGTCAGGAAACTCATACAAAAGATTTTATGATAAAACTTTTTTATCGTAGTGATAGTATATCTAGTACTGTTTTATAAAAATGTGATACATCATACTTACATATACACTGAAACAAAAACGAGGGTAAAAACCCTTCAAATGTCATTTTTTGCCTAGACATTCGTTTAGCCGAATTAAACATTTTTTTTAGAATTCCATAATAAAAAACTAATAAATTTCGAAAAATATCCAACAAAGTCATTTTGTATGGTGACCTGCATTATAGATCGACTTGTAAATCATGAATTAGGTCGTTTTTGGAAGTGTTGCCATATTAGTTTTGCATGCATCTCATATGATATACGATATCATGTCTTAATTTTGTAAATGTTTCCCAATTGAGATTTGATGTAGTTATTTTTATCGGAAGTGTTTCAAATGAATGCAATGAAAGTTTCATGACCAAAACTGGTTGAAAATTTACGAAAAACAATGTTTTTAACTGAAAAAAATAACGCAAACCATCAATAAATCACGTATTTAAGTATTGTTTTTGATGAAATATTATGGTTTCACTTGCATAAACCACAGAGTTTACTACTATTACGTCTTCTTATAGCTCCCAATATCTTTCAGACTGTATTCTGGCTGAAATAACTTACATTGGACGGCTCATATTTCGAGAAATGGCACTGAAAGTATTCAAATTTCTAGCATGAACTACTTGTTTCATAATTTAGACATTCTTTTCAAATAAATCATATTAAAAATGAATGTGGCTCACAACTAAGACTCATTTATAATACTTTTCTTCAGATTGAATGAAATAAGCCAATTGTTCATACTGTAACTCAGGATCTCTATTCATCAATAATAGATGGTCTTGAGTTCAGTCGATACCAAGGTATCTCAGTGACAAATATGTTACTGAGATAACTTGCGTACCTCACAGCAAAAGGGTATATCACAATAGTTCTAAAATCTGGACGCAGTGATCTTCACCCGACAAACCAGAGAAAAAGCCAATTGTTTGACCATATCTTGCATTTTTGTATGAGCATCTGCTTTTAAATAAACGGGGTACAAAAATTCTGACACTACTTGCAGTTCTTTCACTTAGCAGTCTTCTAACTCATTATGTAATGCTAGTATCAAACAGGTATACTCTACAGGCATTAGGGCACGTCTTTATTTCAATGCAGAACTATTTATTTTAGCTTTTATCAGTCCCATTTAAAGTTTAAACAACCAAAAAACTAGTATACTTAATTTTTTCATGACATTTTATGCAATAATTTGAACATTTCTAACAATAATTCTGTGCCATATTTTCAAAACTGCTAATCTTGCTTACGTTTGAGTGTTTACAGAAATCAGTTTTCTTAAATAAACTTGTTTACCGTCGCTTCTCCTTATCGGGACATTTTTTAATAATATTTCTCTGAATTTCACAAATAAATAAACTTTTAAGGTCAGTTATCTTGCAAACACGTCATAAACTAAATGCCTTGGAGTATATCCTCGATATATACTAACGAAATTGCAAAAAAACTATTGAAAATCAATTTTTCATTTACCTCGGCTAAACGAATGTCTAGGCAAAAGATGACATTTGAAGGGTTTTTACCCTCGTTTTTCTTTCAGTGTATATGTAAATGTGATGTATCACATTATTATAAAACAGTACTAGATATACTATCACTACGATAAAAAGTTTTATCATGAAATCTTTTGTATGGGTTTCCTGACACTTTTTTTGGTCTCGGCTAAACGAATGTCTATCACTGTAGAACGGTATGCAGAGAAGCAGGTTTAGTCCCTATGAGGATGGTACACCAAGAGTGATTAATAGAAGATTATGCAATGCAATGATTGACGAATTTCTATAGATCAATCTCTGAAGAACTTTGTAAAAGTGACTCTGTAAGAATCTCTGAAAAAAATCTGTAGGATCTTCTTAACCAAATCGTAAAATTTATGAAAGAATCGCTAGAAGAATTTCACAATTAACTTTTGAAAGATTTCCTAAAACAACGGAAGAATTTTTGCTATCTCTGACCGATTTTCTATAGGAAATCCTTGAGAAATTTCTGAACAAATATCAAATGAATTTGTAAAGCAATCGCTAGAGAAATTTCCCGAATGATCCATTGGAAGGTTATTTGAAAGAACCGTGAAACAATTCCACAGTTTCTGAAGGAATTTTAAGAAGACGTTGTGAAAACCAAAAGTTTTTTTTTTTGAAGGAATTTTATAAGAATATTTTGAAGGAATTTCTGAAGAATATTTTGAATGAATTTCTGGAATTTCGGAGAAAACGGAAGTATTTCTGAAGGAATTTCTGAAGCAGTTTCTTTAGAAATCCATGGGAAAATTTCTGAATAAAGACTCCTATAATCTAGACGAATTTCTAAAGGAATCTTTCCTTTCCAACCGATGCTTAATTGTATACTGATCAATCTCGCCCCAAAGTGGTATTTCCAATTTTTGATATTTGGATTTATTCAACTTAAAGTTTAAATTTGTTGAACAAAATTCTGTCACAAAATAGGTCACATGGATCGATGGAGATCCACAGGGTACTGGTTTTACAGAAATTCTTTTGGCAATATTTGAATTGGCACTGATGTTATCTGCAAAAGTTGTTTTATAGTGATCAATTTGACCCCGGATTACGGAACCGCTTTATTTCAATAACTGAAATTAATAAATTTTGGCTGAAATTTTGACCAGTTGCTTTCGTTTTGTATGCTAATCAAAATATGGGGGTTGACTTGAGAATCAGAGAACATTTATGAAAAAGATGACAGGGCCAAATAGACATATTACATTTATTTACATTTAAATCATCTAACGAAGATTCAAACTGGTAAGGCATAAGCAACTGTTCTTTCAAGTTCAAAAAACCATAAGTAAATTTCAAAGTCTCAACAGCTTTCATCCTTTTGTAACCACGAAGACAACAGAATCGCCAATAAAAAAAAATGCGAACTCATCTGGTTTGAACGGAAAGTGTTCTTGATGGTTAATGCTTTTAAGAAGAAAAAAAACTAATTGTACCCTGGCATTGGGATTAAAAGAAGCTGGGCGACCAATTCGTTGCAAGATTTTAGCCCTCGAAGCAACAACACCACACTTCCACGCTTTGAACGCACTAACCGGAAGCCATTAACGCCGCCCGTCCGTCGATAGAAATTGATTTCTTTTTCGTGTTTTCGAGGAGATGAATTGAGGCTCTTCGTGCCGCCGCTAGGCTATGTACAGTTAGGTCTCCTATTACGCTCTGATCTGACATCAACCTTAAGGTTGGTTTTTCGTTTTTTTAACGAATGAGATGATTATTTTTTTAGTGAAAGTTAACTTAAGCTACGCTTAACAATTCAAGGAATAAATCAACACGATCGAATGCAAGAAATCCGATAAATTACAGGAGACTCAACTCTACAGTATTTACAGCGTACACTTCATCTGTAATCTTACTCCCGACGCCGAATTTGTCGTTTCCCTTTTGAATGCTTTTCCGCAGAACCCCAACTCCTTCGATCGAGCTCGTATGGCGGTAGATACAGGGGGTGGCCAAAATGTTTAGGATAGGCAACTTGTTTCATCCCACAAAAAAATCAACATGCTGTAACTTTTCTTAGAGTGCATCAAAAAATCTCAAATTTTGACTGTTTGTCAACCTATTATATGTGCATCATTGGTACAAATTTGGGCACGATTGATTATTTTTCGACGAAGTTAGATCCATTTGGTTGAAACACTATTATTTAGACAACTAATTTTTAAACTGTCATACCTAGGAAACCAGTGAACCGAATTGAATTAAATTTTTAACGTTTATCAACAACATAATTATAACTAACATGACGTTATAAAATGCAATATTTTCTCACGACGAATTAAGTTATACCGAGTTGAAATTTTTACCCATACAGAGGAAAATAAGTCAAATTTACAATACCACACAACAATTGATAAATTTGTTCTTGCTTTAATCTAAATAGGCTCAAATATATTTGATTAGAGATAACTTGAGAACAGAACTGGAAAATCTTTAGATATCAACACTAAAATTTATTGACATTGATGTAAAAAAATTACATTTTTTCGAGAAAAATCTAAAAAGTGTCAATCCTTGATAACTTTTTTGAACGTTCAAAAATGACTTATGTTTTAATGGTTTGTGAAGCATTTATATATTGTTAGTGTACGTTCAAAATTTCATTCAATTCGGTTCACTGGTGTCCGAGATATGCAGCTCAAAAATTAGTTGTCTAAAAAATAGTGTTTCATCTGAACGGTTCTAACTTTGCGAAAGAATAATCAAGCGAGCCCAAATTTGTACCAATGATGCACGTATAATAGGTTGACAAACAGTCAAAATTTGAGATTTTTTGATGCGCTCTATGAAAAGTTATAGCCTAAGTTGCCTATCCCAAATATTTTGGCCATCCCTAAATACCTAGAAGATGTAGCCATATTAGGCAGATATCCAGCCAGCCAACGCACACCGTTGATAATTGTTATGAAATCGAAATCGATGAAGAGATTACCAGATTTGCTACGGAACGGAAGTTTCGGCATAGGTAAACAACAAAAGAGGCAAGAAAAAGATCTAAAATTTACAACATCAGAATGAGCTGCCGACACGTTTTGACCGCGTACGTCGTCGGTCCGTCCAATGAACCATGGAAACAGTTCTGATGTGTACCTAGGTACCTCTCCTCTGGTTGGATAATTTGTGAATGCGAGAGGTCATTCTGTTCCAAGGCTGGATCAAATTCCAAGCAAAAATAACTGAAGACGGTGCGGTGTTACAGCGGTGAAAATTATTTCAATTAGCTTGAGGAAAAAATCGCGATCGCGATCAATGAGTGTACACACTTAATTTTGATTACCGAGTTCGGTAATTTTTTGACGAGATTAAAACTGCTGAGCACCGAACTCGTTCAGCAAAAATGCATTGTTTACCTTTTCCATACGATTTTGACAGTTGTTTTACTGAGCCTCAGTAAAATCGATTACCGAAACTACCGAGATCGTACTGCTGTTATAATCTCGTCAAAAAAGTACCGAACAGGCAATTCAGAAATAAGTGTGTATAACAGTAGCGGTCGAAAATCGACAGAAAAATGTGTTTCTCATTCAATTTAATGGTTTCAGGTTGCTCATGGAAACCAAAGTTATCTACACTTTTATTTTATTGGTTCACGTACCCTACTTGATCGAAAGCTTCTGTTCTGGGTATTCGAGGCCGCAGAAATGGTGTGATCCAATTCCTTCGTCAGCTGCCAACCGGTTATTATGCCACCATCGGTGGCTGCCTAGAATGTCATTTATCACCACATTCGTATAATTGAGTTACTCGTTTTTCAAAACTGCCTATTCCAGTCAACTGCAAATCCCGCAATAAACCGCTAGAATCTAGACAGTCTGTGGTCTTGTTACCCACATTCATGGCCATTAATTTTCCGCTCACGGGCGGAATGACTATTTACATTAAATGAAAACAAACAAGATTCACACCTGATTGGTTTACAGCTAGCGGCAAATGCACACGTTGAGCCCATCAGTAATCGTTGAAACTTGTTGACTAATTGGATTTTTATTAAATTGAATTGACTTCATTGGCGATCCATTAACGAAGGTAGAATCCTCTTCAAAGATTACTTTCTTATCTTTGGTTAGTAGATCGCCCACACCAGTTGCAGGTCCAATGTGGTGACATTAAATAAATATTCTTCGCATACTCTCGCCATTAAGTAACGTTTGATCACCGGTTTTCAGCAGCACCACCCCGATCAGAAAGAAATAACAAAATTATTACCGACGGAGTAATTATTTCAAAGATAATATCATAATAAAATTTGTTATAACATTAGCCGGCGTTAAAAAACTTACTTGTTACTTGATGAGCTATTACTCGTAGCGGTGAGTCTACGCCAATGAAACATTGGCCTCCACTACTGGTTTTGGTCCTGGGCCAATCGCTTCCAGTCACCCTGAACGTTTAGAGTCATTAGGTTCTCCTCAGCTGGAAACAGCCAACGTGTGCGCGGTCTGTAACGAAACCGACAGCTTCTACATGGTTCTCTATTGAATATGGTTTGAGCTTGTCATTCCTCCGGCCTACGAGTTACGTGCCCAGCCCATCCCATCGCCGCCTGTATTTACTTCACTATAAATATCCACCACGTTATATACTTGGTACAATTCATAGTTCATGTGACACCACAAGATACCGTTTTCCAGTTTACCACCGAGTTCAAGCCGTACAAAGCGACCAGAAGAACCAGGATCTTGCACAACGGGAGATTCGCAGTCTAAAAAGGCCCAAGGTAGCCCGTGACATTTCAGGCCAAACATGTCTAAAGGTTCTATCTGCAGAAGAGAGGCTCTCTTTGGTTTCCCTCTCTTTCGTTAATATCTCAGCTGTTTATTTGTATTATGATTGTCTCATTGCATTGAACTATGGTTAAAACAATCGTCTTTTGATTTGTACTGCAAAAATAGTGCAAAAATAGAAAAGTGTACCATTACATTGCAATAATTAAAAGAGAAAGTGAACAAAGAGAGCCTCTCAAATGCAGATAGGACCCACTGAAATGTTTGGCCTGATTTACTCTAAATATTTTTAAAAATGCAAATTTTTCCGTGACGTTCTTGTAGAACTGGTCTAGCCGCACAAGTTTTTCATATACCATATTCTCAGATTGAGCTTCTAAAATGAGCTGGATTCATTCATTAGATATGTCGAAATGACATTTTCAGCACTGCGACAGGGGTTTAAGTGAGCATTTTGCCTATTTTTAGCTGAGCATATCAAAAAATTCTACAGATGTCAAGTTCTAGGAACTGTTTTAGGATTATTTTTACGATGATTGACAAAATTACAACAAATCGGAGAAAATTGGGTCGATTTTGAAACTTTCTACATTTGAATTGATTACAGCTGACCTTGTTATAGTTATGGTATCACAAACATATTTCCAGACTAATTCCATAAAATATATCTAAACATAACAAACGTTGTTATAGCTATCGATCGATGATCGATCGTAACTGGACACAGCCCGAGCAGGTATCACTTGAAAAATAATGGCCATATTCAAAGTTATATCTGTTGTTTCTGAACACGACGCGTAATACCTTGGAACATCTGCTGTTCAGTTATGGTGCTTTATACACGCGAAGGCAAATATTTCTAAATAGTGACTGCTTGCAACCCAGTGAGATCTGGTCGGCAGAATCTGGGAAGGTCTTAAAGTTTATAAATTTCATTGCACCTAGCTGGAAGAACACGCTTCGTTGCATAGATTGATAACTTGACATATGTTAATTAATGCGAATATCAAAACGAGACATACCGTCAAGTCACCGGTCACCGTGGATCTAAACGGATTTGGGGCGAATAAGGGCTGTCATTTGTTACCAATCTTATAAACATTGTTGGTGCCGCTGTTAACTGCTTTCATTAGAGGTTAAAATTAAAGTAATATGTATCCACAAAAGTAGAAATTTTCTCACAAAATTTAGTGATACATATAGTACAATTAGTATAGGGTAGTAAGGTCGCCTGATTCCGTGGTAGGTCACCATTCACCGTGGTAGTAGGGACCCATTCACCGTGTGTCAGAAATTTTATTCAATTTTGTTAAAAAATTCGTACGGGGCAAAAGTTCGCAGTGGGTCTTTTTCTGAGCACGAGTTAAGAATCCAAACAAATCTGTATGGGTTCGATACGTAATCAGGTCAGTTACTCGTCAATAAAAAATGGAACGAATTCGTTATGGTTTGCAAGAGTTATGCGAAAAAAAATATGTTTCTAGGTATTTTGATAGAATTTTTGGACCTTTTGGAATAAGAATTTATAGTAACAGGAAGAAGAAGAATCTCATAACCTCTTGATGTCGGAGAATTGTTATTCCATAGTAGTTCGCAAGGTGCACTCGGATAAACAATAAAATACTAGTGTTTCTTGCGGAAAGAGACATTGTTAAAACCTCGACAATGGGGCAAAAGTTCGCACTAGATTTCTGAATCTAGCACATCAATATAATTACAGAATCTATGAAGCAATGATGATTTCGTATAGAAACTACTATATATGTATAATATGTGTATTGGAGCGGACCTGGTGTGATGGTTAGAACACTTGACTATCACGCCGAGGACCTGGGATCGAATCCCACTACCGACAAACTCGCAAAAATGTGAGTTCTTCCTTCGGAAGGGAAGTAAAGCGTGGGTCCCGAGAAGAACTGGCCTAGGGCTAAAAATCTCGTTAAAACAGATAAAAAAAAATAATAATAGGGTAAAAAATCAAACTTTGAACTAGTCAAATTGTAATCTTAATTTGAACCATTACGAAATTCATTAAAACGACGTACTTTTTAGGCAAATATTGTCCCGAAAAAGATGTTAAACAGCTTTCCGTAATATAACCTGATAACATGGACTTCAAAAGCATTGAAAAAAGCGTTTTTGTCATGGAAAACAGCCAATAGAAAAATCACTGCGATTTCACCCATTTCCCCCCTGAGAAAGCGCATTTTAGGTGCACTCGTACAGCTCATGCATTATATCACACGCGATATGTGAACACGTCAAATGAAAGCTTATTTATCGTAGAATCGACCAACCGAATAATGTTCCGCTATATTTGACATTAAATTATCAAATTTAAGTAATTCTTACATGAAGAATGTTATTTTAAGTTGAACCATTTGTAATCTAAATTTGAACTAGTAAACGGGGCGAGCTTCCAGTGTTGGCCTGCAGATTGCGGTAGTGGTTGTTTTGTTTACTCTTGGGGGATGAAAAATTCCAAATTTAGTTTCCAAGTTCCCGAAGAGTTTAGAACATTATGTTCACCCATTTAAATCAAGAGTGAAAAATGGCAAAAAAACATTTTAAAACATTTTCTTCGTCATCCTCGTCGTGTATTTTCGTATGTTTCTGAAGGTCTTATGTTCATCTTCTTTATCGGGGTCTTTAATAGCTTAGTTTGTAAATTCACAGTTATAATTCATCACCATACTGACAGGGAAAAGATTCGATTACGGTCCCGTTCAACAGTTTTGCTGCATATTTGATTTTTTTCCATGTATTTTGTGTTACGTCTGTGATTACCCCACAATGTGTTTTGACAACTTCAGTAACGCTGGAAAAGACAGCTCTTAGTTCATAGTTTTTGAAGTCTTCATATAACACATTCTATACAAAAGCTGAACACAAGGTCGTATTACAGTTGGGCCGTAATGCTAAGAACAAAAAGAAACAGATTTCATGGCTAGAGTGAAAAGACGAACATGAATTAACATGAAATAAATGAACATCCCACCTATAAACTACACAGTACAAGGTGCGAACTTTTGCCCCGCATAATGCGAACTTTTACCCCCACTATGGGGCAAAAGTTCGCATTGAAGTACTTGTATAAAAAATTGTATTACTAAAACTACAAAAGCAACGCGAAAAAAATAAGTACTACGTTTTGAAGGCAACATGATAGGTACCCGTTTAACGAAGAAAAACGATAGATATTGTTTTCTTTTCGTTTAATAGTTATTTTGTGAAGTCTGTTACGTGCGAACTTTTGCCCCGCATTACTCTAAACACACTTTAGTGTTAAATGGTACTTTCAAAAGTTTATAATGAGTGTTTTGACATGGTAACAATTCATTAGTGTTGTATTTGTGAAATTGAAGGAAATTTTCATACCATTCAATCGTAATATGGAAATAATGAAAAATATTCGAACCCGAGCAGAGGAGAATATCAAATACATAACAAAAGAAACACACAACCTGTTATTATATCATAATTTGTTATTATAAACTTACCAAAGTATTACTTCTTTATAACATGTTTTGCTGGGCAATCTTATTTTGTTATGATGAAATTATTGAGATTGATCCACTACAGAACATTTCTATAATATACTTTGTTGTCGACCAAGTTTTATTATTGAACTATAACACAACAATAACATGTTCTCAAATTCACTGCAAAATTCATTGTTGTTAAGAAGTTATTGATCTTATAAAACTTGCTATTAAATTGATCTTCCAGGGCAATTTTTTTTATGATTTTTGTTATTTTGCCGCTTACGACGGACAAGTTTATAACATCATAAGATATGTTGATAACATATAAATTACTGACTTCATTATACAGTTATTATGCCAAAATAACATATTTTATTATGCTGTTGATATTTTCTTTTGCTCGGGAAGGCACATGGTGAATGGAGCCCCCACGGTGACTGGCGCTTGAAGGTACCACAAAAGTTCAGCTTTTACGACGCAGTGGTTTAATTTCCCCAATAGCGGGGAGGTAAAAAATCGATTATTGATATAACAGTGCTATAATTGATATAATTTTGTTATGCCATTCCGATCGGGGCCCCGCAGTCTGCTAGTTACAATCAGGCTCATGTGTGTAAATGTAAATGGTCAGTACCTAATGAATATTATTTAATTGCACGTCTTCCTTAGAGTCTCGGCCTACGACTTTTGCGAAATAAATGATATTGAGGTAGGTATAACTTTCTTCTCAACGTTGTCGCGAGACGACCGGTTGTACCAGTGCAATCGAGCGCTTGTTTCAAGAAACAGAATGCAAAAGCTCTGAAGCTTAAGGCTTTTTACGGCATCATCAGCATCGGCAGCCATGTTGGATATTTGGATCGAAATTTCAAAGTGATTATTCTCGGCCACTAAAGCGAATAGTCGTATGAAAAAGTATCATCCTATTTGCTCACTCGTAGTGATTGCGATGATACTTTTTCTGCTGCATGACTGCGAGATTGACTGTTTTTTATCACTTCAAAAACGCGAGGCAAACAATCATTGAAAAGCAAAAAGTCAATGATTCGTATGTGAGAGCTTGGTGATGCATTATGACACCTTAAGCAACGATTTGTCAGGTATCGGTATCATTCATTCTTTCATCGCGATTAGTATGATGGCGATCAAGTTGATGTGTTATGTTATTTGTTTGACAAAGACATTAGAAGTACTTGGTTTATAAGAACCCAAGTAACACAGAAAACATCTTCAAAAATTAAAATCTCAAAAGATGGATTATAAAAGTATTATAAGTGAAATATAAAACATCTTGCACAGAAAACAAGCTGTAACTATGTTATCCGATAACATGCAGAACAAAACATGGAATCGCCTCAAAGCAAGTGTGAAATACAATAATTGAACAATTATACAACACTTGCTGTTCCGATTTTTAACATGCAGTTTCCCGCCTTTCTTGCATAGAAACACGTCGAAACCGTGCACGAAACCGTGGATACCTATTATTGGACCTATTAGGATATCTATTATTGGACTGACGATGGAAAGAGTTGGCTCCGAGTACTAGTTGAATTCTAACAGGATCAACGCACCAAGGATGAAATGTGAGATAGAAGGTGGAATCACGCATCCATAAAACTTCTGCTATTTTGTCCGGACCACTTTCCCATCCCTGTTCTATCTGCTATTATCCTTTTGCTTGAAGAACATTGAACAACCTACCCTGAACACATTCCAAAACTCAACGCGGGCTGTGTGTGCTGTTCTATATGTAGGAAAAACACTATAAGACGCAAAATCGCTCAATGTACTCGCCTTACCTTAAACAATGAAATATTTGTACTCAACAATAAGCTTTTAGCTTGAGGATCATATCAATCTTCTCACGAAATTTATAAAATACTAGCTGTCCCGGCAAACTTTGTCTTGCCAAGTATTTGTGGTGGTTTGACAATTTTTAAGCACGGCACTCTAGATTGGTTTCATTCCGATCAAATTTCTTCCCAGTTCATAAAAAATCAGGTTTTTATCAATTTTCTTACTTTTTTGAATAATTTTCACAACTTTTACTACTTATAAACACAGCCACAGCGAATACGAATCGTACCGTGCAAGAGTCATCCTGATCGGTTCAGCCGTTCGTGAGTTTTGTTGCCTCAAAGGGGATTCAAACTCATTTTTATATATATAGATAATGCGAGATCCTAGAAAATAGCAAACCTGCGCGATTGTTTACGTCAATGTTTTGACGTTTGACAGATTTGGATTCGTTGAGGAATAAGTTGTATTGTAGTTATTTTGGCGTTGCACGAAGTATTTCTTTCTGTTGTATGTTGAAAATGCTCAACTATAACTTATTTTTAGCGCTAATCTAACTTGTTTCACCGCTTATTGCCAGCAACTTTGTGGAGATGTAATTTTAACGTTATTTGAACTTCTTCTTAAATCGAAGTTTTCATTCACCTAAAAAGTATTCAGGTTATAGTGCCGGGTGAAAATATTGATACACAATAAACAAAATGATAAAACTGTCATCTAATTTCACCGATTTTTTTTATTATGCTACAAAAAAGAATTTTGTTTCAGTATAAGATTTAACGAATCTCTTTTGGAACAAAAGTAACAACGATTAGAAGAGTCATATGCTGAAATATAATTATTGTTGAATTTTAAATCACGGTTTATTTTTTTTTTTTTTGAACGGCGCTGTACGCTCGACTGAAAATTAGCCATGATGTTTCTTGATGTGGCATTGGAAAAAAATCTCACAAAGCAGCACCATTTGATTTGTTTATGATGCATTTTTATTTCAACTCGGAGGCGCATGCAAAATGGGAGAGTAAAATCAATGCTTTCACCATAAATCTTGAGCCGCAGGTGAAACAGTTCTTTTCCTTCACTGACTATGACTAAACTGCATAATTTATAATCAGATTATTTTCATGATGTGTTCATGTGATGGACGTCTATTGACATTATTCCATGGAAACCATTTCTCGGATTGAGGTTGTATTTTTGAATATAGTATTTCTCTTGTTTTTTTTTCTGACATTTGCGACGCATCACATTCTGAACTCACTGATTGTTTAATTAATGGTTTATGTGAGTTTTATCACAAACCGAAAATATTAATTTCAACCTTTGCAATGAATCTGTAATGTAAATGTTATATGCAAGTTATATCAACTAGAAATAGCTGAACTACAACCACTGATTGTGTTTGTATTATATTAGTTGTTTGCAAGTTTTTTCCATCGACGATTAACTTTGGAATAACAAATAAATATTTTCAAGTTTGATATAGCGTATCTATTAGTACTATAAGCGTAATAGAATACATCGCCCTACATTTTGAAAGATGTTTTATAAGCCGCCATTTTTTGCGCTGTTTTGATGATATAAGTGTTCAATATAACGTAGATAATACAAGAAAAATACAATGGACTAAGCTAGAAAGGTAAATTTTCAACAGTTATACAACTAATGGTGTTACTTGGGAAGTACATAAGAGCTCGAATATGTAACCAATATTTAAAACAAGCTCACCTACGATATTGATAAAAACTAATATCAAAATACCTGAAAACTACATGTAAACTAAATTAGAAAGGTTCTCAGTTGTTCTCACACTTGAAACCCTAAGCAGATTCAACTATTGAGTCAGGTTGTCCGTACTGATTGAGTTGATAGTTTACACAAAGTAAACAACATTGACCCCTCGTTCAAAAACCAAGACCCAGCTTCAAACCGACATAAACTTCCATACTTCATTACCACTTGAGGATTGTTTTAATCCGGCAGCACATTTATCAAAACACATTAAAAATAATAGTTTCAATTTATCGCCCGCACTCAACTTGGGTGGTCTATTGGCCGGCCGATTGCAGTTGCAATCGATAAACCAACCAATGACCATCGTGTCGCAGCTCGCACGGCAGTCGCAGTCGAAAAACTCATTTCGACAAGTCTCGGTTGGAATTGGACCGGTACGTCCTACCCACCACATTCTCTTACGGTGGACATTGGACACACACGGTTCGAGTCTTGTGCGTGGTATCATGCGTGTGGCACCCAGCTTCGGCTTCGGCTGCATTCCAGTTATGAAAAATAAAACTTTTAATTTCTCATAAAACCAGTGGGGAGTAATAAAGTGTTGATTTTAAAGTGGGTATTCAATTTCCAAGCATGATTTTAGTGTGTTTTAGTATGCAGCCCTGAACCGGAGGGTTAGCAGTACACACCACAAGTGGATGAGTAGACCCAAACCTTCGTGTTTTCTGTAACCCAACTGAATTTACTAAACACAGCTTAATAATTAGCTTAACCCTCGAGCGATCGCGCTGTTGTATTTTGTACAACACGTTGAAAAAGTATCACTTTTTGTACTCAGCATTAGCGTGGTGCTGACGCAGGTAGTCTACCGCGCGAGTTACGGAAGGTTAATAAGTCGTTTGTCTTTTGTAGCTTGCAATTCACATATTTCAGTGATTTTTTTTAAGACTTTAAAAATCTTATTTAAATTACATCACGCAAAAAAAATCCGTTCCGATATACGTGCACTCTCAGTCACGGCAACGGGAATAAACGGGAACTATGTATAGCAACGATAACAACGATAAGAAATGTACACCGTGAACTAGATGTCACGGTTTTTAAGGACTGTTCATTTTATGAAGAGGACAACTTTGCAAGGCTATAAAAAGAAAACGCGTAGTTCAAATTTGAGCAGCCTTGGTTAGTTGTTCAGTACATTATATTAGCAGATAATAACAATAAATAAATTGGGTTAAAATTATTGAACCTCATAGAAATGTGGCAAAGTGTTTCGAGAGATCAATTTTTCAATTCCCAAAAACTAAAGATAAACACAAAATTTTTGTTAAACATCGGAGTATCGTTTTTAATTGCATTAAAGTGTTTGCCATGCTGCAGCAGTTTGAGTGATACATATTCTGGCAAAATATAAACCTAATCGGAATAATGGTTGCTGAGATATTAAATTTACAAGTTGGACTCGATTTTCGGAATAAAATTTATTTGTTAAACAAAAATGTATAAAAATATTAAATTTTGAATGTTTTCAATTGATCTTGGAAATGGAAAGTACTTATAATGCAATTTCAAATGCAGAAAACCGCTTCTTGATAGCATTGTTGGCTTGGTTACTGTGCTTCATGGCAGTTACCAGAGATAAAACCGCTTCGTTCTTTGAAGGTTCTTCTAAATAACGATGTACTCTATTGCAAATACAACTTAACAATGATGTCGAAAATAAAAATTGTAGTTATTTTCAAATAAGGTATATAATCACATAGGGTCAGACCTTGCTGAAAATAAATAATAATAAGCTTCTCTAGAATCAAAAACTTGCATTTATGGAGCAAAAAGTATGCAATTTTTCATTATGGTCATCATTAAGTATTAAATTTATGATGAAGAATGTACTTTAAAGCATATTTTTCTTTGGTATCATTTAAAATGCGATTCTCTTCTATACTGGACAAATTTTGAACTGATTCCGTAGTGTTATTGCATCACTGGACTTAAATTAGTATTTTTTTATCGATTTCATTGATAACAAGGCAACTCACTATATCAAGCTGTATAATGCTTGGTGCATTATTACTGACCAACTATTACACTCTACCTTTAGAAGAATAGTATTAGATCCCAACACATTGAAAAGTTCATGAAAATTTTAAAGTTATGTATGTGGAAAGTTGTGTAGAATTTTGAGAAATGGGGTTTTATTGAGTTTTAACGAAAACCGCTTCAGTTCCATAACTAAGGACAATTTGTATAATGTTATATTTTTCCTACACTGTAGAATAGCTATGGAAATTCATGCAAAAAGCCGATAATGATTTTATTGAAAAATAAAAAAGATATCACACAAATAAGGTGTCCTCTTTATAAAATGAACAGTCCTTAGAACGCCTATATTGACAGCTGGAACTAGTTCCAGTTCACGGTGTATATTTGTCTGTTTTCATATTTGCGTTTGTTTGTTCACGTTTATCAAAAAGGATTTTTTCGCGTGAAATAGATAGTTATTTGGGAGAGCACAGTTATCCTTGGAGGTAAGGATAGAAAAAAGCTGAAAACCTCCATTGTCGGCCATGTCTATCTTTTTCGTTATAAAGATAGGAAAAGATTTTGTTAGTATTGCGACATTTGCACCCATTTAGACTCGGCCGAAATTCATTATCATCACAGTCGAATTTCGCACACGACTTCGCAGCGGCTGGCATGCACAAGTTCGGTTGAGTTCAATACAGGGGCGTCGCATGCACAACAGGTAAACAAAATAAGTTTAATTAGTGTGAAATTTTGCTGGGAAATGATGATTCAGTGGATTCTCAAATTATCACAGTAGTCTAAACATTAATGAGAAACCCAATACCAAGACCTTAGCTATCGTTAAGCTGTTAGTACACAGGGTTAAATATTTGTCCAAAAAGAAACCTATGCTCAAACATCTTGTTTGACTCGATCGACTATTCTTTGATGTCAAACTTATGTTGTTTTTTGAGTTCTTTTCTTGTCAAATATTTGACCATATGTTCTTCAGGTCTTAGTTAGTTAGGGCAAAAAATAAAACTTTTCATTCACTCTCCAACGCTCAAACAGAGCAGACGTGTTTTACGGCCTCAGAGCGTTGATTATAACGAAAACACTAAGCTCTGAAGATGTGTAATAATAAACATTAGTTATTGTGAAGATGATCGCAGACTCTGACAGCAAAGGATCTAGAAATGCCAGTTCCGGCGTAGTTCTGTCTTTATCAAGAACAGGAGGTACGTTAGATCCAAGTGGTTCGTGGTTCGTGCGACTGGTGGTATATGGCAGCGTACTCCTAACGGTCGAAAAGCTAAATAGACGGAGAAATTACGTGTCATGGGCATTCGCCATGAAGATGGTCTCAGTACGTGATGACTTCTGGTGCGCAGTGATATCGAATGAAGGTCGTCAGTATGTGAAGAGCAGGCTTGTAAACATTCGACACTTTTCACTACCTTCGTTTCGTTGCCGCGGTCGGGTGTCAGCTTACTTTGTTTCATTCGAGCGCGACCGCTACCCCTTACACACAACACGAGCGGCAGAACGAAGATCAATAAACAAAAAAGTGGATCAAATCATCATTGTCTGACACGATGACATTTCTCTAATTCCAGCTTTTTGAAAGATTTCAGCCAATTTTGATTAGGATTGATATAATATTAGTTTATTCGTGTGTGATAAATTGATTAAAACACATACATTTATCCAAAACATCTCTCTATATGGGAAAGACAGCAATAACAAAAACCGAACCATCTCCCGAAGACGCAATCGTGGTCAAGCGCATTTATTCGACATTTTTGTTCCGTACAGTAGTTTGATCGCTTGTGTTGCGAATGTTGGAGACAAAGGCAGCCGAATATCGACGAAAAGGTGTCAAAGACTGTGATCGTTAACAAGACTGGTGAAGAGTGAAGATATCCAGATGCGGACGTTATCCACAATTTATTTGAGTCTAGAGAAAACTAACCCACGCAGCACTTGCGACATCATTCGAAATGTGGTTTTCTACACTTTGGTCTAAATGAGTTGCACTGAAAGCACACGCAGATGAAAGTTCATGTTCATGTTGAGTTGCATTTCCCGAGCAGAAGGGCATACGTTACAAATACCATGCGAAGAGCAACATGCGCTCTAATACCTAAAATTGTTATTGCTGCGTTATTCTACGAAATGTTATGAGGACATCACAATAACAGTTGAAGGTATTTGAGCAGAGTTTGGTATTGATGTAGTATTTGTTGGTTTAGCAGTGAAAATAACCGAAGAACAAGATTTGCTATTACATTATGAAATCATCAAACAAATGGAACATTTTATAACAAGAAATGTTATTAGTTTGTTATTCAATAACTTTGGGATAACAAATACAGCACTTGAAATTTTAGGTCTGCATTCATTATTGAAATAACAAGACTTGTTATTTTCTAGGTGTTATTTATACAAAATTTTGGTATTCGTTTTTGTTATTTTGTCTCTTATTACCACCTAATGAAGGGCATATCAAGGTATGGTAGTATTTAAGATAAATACCATGATATGTTATTCTCTTGTTATTTTCTTCTGCTTTGGCAGGCCCACTCTTCCCAGCTTTCCGGGACGCCTGGCTGGGATCCGACTTGCCGGCATTACTGCCGACCTTCGCAGTTAGTATCCGCCAAGCCTTGCGGGCACCGCCAGACAGCTCCTCACCTGACGGCTGCTTCACTCGCTTCTGCGAGTGCTTATCAAAAGCAGTTGCATCCGCCACACCTTTTGGGCTTCCTGCGAAAGCGAAGGCCTCCGTCTGGGTAGACTTCATAATCTTTGCATTCGCCGGTTCTGGCGCTGCTGTAGTCTTCACGAGTCTCTCGTGATCTTGCATGGTATCGGCATGCAGGGCTGTTTAAAGATCATTGCTTATGTTGGACTTCGTGGACACAAAGTCGATTATCTTGCCAAGCTGCTGCTCAGCCACCTCTATTGCAGATAGCTAGGGTAACGCGCCACTTGGGCGGTGGCTTCTATATTCGTCTGTTTGCCACTATAACTTAGTCAATTTTGAACCAATTGACTTGAAATGTTGTGCACGGGTAGATACTATCCCTATCTCACCACATTCCAAAAGTTGTGTCAATTGGTTCAAATTTGACTGAGTTATAGTGGAAAACAGACGAATATAGAAGCCACCGCCCAAGTGTCGCGATTCCCTAATCGCTTTTTTGTTCGATGGCCCTTATCAACCATGCTCCGTCCGGCAGGCTAGCCGGTGAATAGATCGGAGCTCCCACGCTGGAGCTGCGTGCGCAGCTTCCTGCTCCTGACTCTTCACTTCTCCTTAACGGAGACCTTGCCAACCCACTTCTTGCGAAGGGATTAACCTAGTCGCTACCACTACCACCTGTTTGAATTTGGGTTTTATAAATTTGATTTCATACTTAATCCCACGAGTTGCACGGGAATGGAGATCCACCAGTCCAGAGTCCTGCATTAACGCGGTAAGGGACGATATACTGTGGGGGGGGTGCCCAGGTACCCCACAGGCTCCGTTAATGATCAGTATCATTTCACCCCCTTGGTCACTCATTCCTCGGCATAGGTCGCTTGACACCATGAATTGGAGTTAATCATCCTATTCATAGCCGGCAACTACGCGGCTAACTCGCAAGGGGGGAGGGTTGGTGGAGGAAGTGATCCGTCAGCCCCCGGGACTGTAATCCCTGCTGCCCTGTGGCATCGGTCTTCTGGGTCGGATCCAAGCCCGCGGTTGGCAAGGGTCACCGGCACGGTCGAGGCAGGTGGAGGCCCCATTTCAGCATGTCCTTCTGTGTGCTGGCTAGTTACGTATGAGAAGGTCTAGCGCTGTGCACGCGGTATCAGTTCATGATACTTGCTGTGCAGATGAAAGCAGGCGTGGTATCGTCACTGCCTGCCTTCCGAGGAAAAGGGAATGGTAAGGACCACTCGAGAAACTGGCTAAGCCCCTCCCTGAACCAATGCCTTCTTAGTGGTTTTGGATAGGCGAAGGATTTGGTGACAACGTGAATGTTGTTTAGTGGGTCAAGGAAGAAGTAGTCCTGGCTTTTACTCGTGTTGTATAAGACGGTCCTTCGCCCATACTACTTGGATCTCTCTGTTCAAGTGTCTGTTAAGCGGATTATAGAACGGTCGTAAATTTCGTTATACGTGTAAATTAGTTGGTTTTACTCCGTAACTCCGTAACACGCAATAAAATCTGTTATAACACGGTTTGCTGGCATGAAATTTACCTACCTGTATTAGCATCTGCACAATTCCAAGAGTGACACTATCTTAATCCAAATTGCAATGCTTGTTGATTTGTTTATTCCTGGTCTATCAACGTTGAACGATTTAAACTATCGCACGCAATTATCTCTTCACGCTAATGCATCACTCGATTAAAATAAATTGCTGCGCTTTGTGGAAACGTAGATTCAATTCACATTTATGCCAATTCCTTAGAACCATTCACACCATTCACCATTCTTTACCGACTATGCATTTGGTAAGACACAATTCCATTCGGCGACGTCTTCTTACTGCTATTGGTTTCACTTCTTTTTTTAATAAGCACCTTTTCACCGCACTCTAACCACAAATAAACGTTGCAAATCCTTTTAACTAAATCGGCTTAAGAGCAGCCACGTTTTCTCCACTTCTGATCCCCACGCATCGCATCAACGGACGCTGGCAATCGGTGCGCGGGTGTGTAATTGGGTGTACCACCAACGGACACGTTCAGCAAGTCGTGCGATGGAGTTAACCTGAAATTGTACATAAAACACAGTATTTAATAAGAACATCCTTCTTGTGATTACTTTCTGTAGGTGAATATTTTAATGTAGTACAGACAGAAAATACTGCAACAAAAAATAGCATGTGACCATTTGATGGTGCTATTAACCTTCACGTACCCGACCCCCAACATCTGATTTTCAAAATGCTGGCATTTCGTCAATTTTCACCCAACTTTTATGAAGTCGTCCTCAATCGATCATAAATTGGTGCAAGTTTATTACACCCAAATGGTCATGTAATATCCGGAACCATTTCGGAGATATTCCGGATTGTACTGGGGTCAGGGAGGGTGCCGAAATGGCTAAAAATGATCATTTCGTGTGTTTTTGTGTTTCAACCATCGATTTTCAGCGGAATTTTTGTTGCGAACAATGAAACACAACTGCGA
>NC_085137.1:203628998-203777869 GCF_035046485.1 Aedes albopictus | reverse complement strand
TAGTCAATTGAAAATTTAATTACAACTAGCCACTGCCGAGAGCGCTAGGGATGTTCAAAATATTTTTCGATTGTATTTACGATATGCATCCAGCTATTTTATACTATATTCATGTGAACCACGCAGATTTATGATGTTTACTGAAATATTTTGCATGTTTACAATTAAATAAGCATGTCAAAAAAAATTTGTATCGATTGCACTGTTCTAGAGGAAATTTGAGCACCCCTAGAATAATTTCTGTTCAATCATCTGAAATTTTAGGATTCGGACATGAGATTGATAAAAAAATTTTGAAAATCGGTTGAGCCATTGCTGAGATATAGCCAATTAAAAATTTAGTTACAACAAATTTTTGATCTTGGGGCCGGGAGTGTTAAGCAATGAAAAGAAATCTATCATGTAAGGGGTCATCCATTAAGTTTATCTTTACGTTTGGAGGAGGCAGGGAGGGTTGGAATTTCCAATTTTAGCGTGACGTACAGCAGACGTTCGGTCGATGCAAGTGGTAAGACCAAGCCCACTCGTGGGCTTCATACTACACACGCAACAGCACGTCGTTAACGATTTTTAATTTCGTTATCCACCCATTTTCGCACCGGTCGTTCGTTTCCATGTGAGTAAAATAATGATCGGTCGCCTTTGCGCACCGGTGGTCTCTATTCTACCCGTACCATCGTTTTTTTTGCACTTCTGTAAATCATCGCAATATTTTGTGTATTTCTATGGTGTTATTGCAAATCTTATTCAGTATAATAATCTGTGCTCATATTTTGAAAGAAGGGGTTTTGGATAAGACTGAAAACAGTTAGTAAAAATTGTACTCAAATAAATAATTCCCTTGGGGATTTGTACCAGTTTTGGTGCGTTTAAAGATATTATTTTCTCAATAATGTATGATTGTATTTAATCTCGGAATTCAAGCAATCTTTTTTTAAATTATGTGTTTTTTGCTTACTGTATGACTTGTAGGTTGAATTTTTATCTAAAATAATATCCATCTCTTCGATATCCATGTTGCCTTTCTCGCAAGAAATTTATCTGAATTTGAGATTTGGAGCATCTTTTTAATAATTAGGTTTATTGAATAATTACATCCCTAGCATTTCCAACACATTTATAACGTAGTTGTCTCCTTTACAACTTCGCGTAGGTCAAGATTTTTGAATCCTGGTCATAGTAGAAGCTGTCTTCTAACAGTCTGCGATAAGTTTGCGTAACCTTTTTTCATTAACGTGTATTTTAACCCTCTAATACCCAATCCCGCCTTTAGACGGGGTATAGTTTGAGCATTTTTGTAATTTTTGTTTCGTGGAAAATCATTTTTTTTATATTTTTGGCTGATATTTAGGACTGTTCTGTATATCTCAAAATGGTTTTTGGTGTACTTCAAAGCGTATTTTCATTTTTTTTTAAATCATTGAAAAATTGATGTTTCAGTCACCTTTTAGAAGTCACTGTTTATTTTGTATTGAATCGCTACAATTAACATATTTTAAATTTTTCCCAAATTATTAAATCCTTGTTTAATAGTTTAAGGAAATCGCATACACTCTAAAATCATTTTCCTTAAAATTACACGGAAAATAAAAATTTGTGTGAAAAAAATTTAAAATAATAATATTTCAACAATAATCATAAAATCTGAAAATGTTTTGATCTCAAAAAATCCGTTCCTCAAATTGGCTTCCAGGAAAAATATAAAAGTGTGGGAATGTTCAAAAATAAAAATTAGAAAAATCAAAAACTGAAATTCACGAAATCGAGAATTAAAAAGAATCATCTTCCAAAACATGTTTAAAACGATTTTAGATGACGAAAAATGATACTTAGATCAAAATAAAAAATTTGGGTATTAGAGGGTTAACTTCAGTTTATTCTATACTCAGTCACAACCTTTTAGCTACAAAGCATCAATCAGAAATCTTAATATATATTGCGATCCTTTGGATGCTGGTATATGAATATTTTGTTGGAAGCAGATTCTATGCGCTTGAAGTAGACTGCGTATTTGTCAAAGTACATAATGAGCCCACTTTCCTTTTTGGCACTTCATACAACAATTGATGTATTTTAACATCCAACACCTTGCTTTTTCTATAAAGAGGAACCTACAATATGGCAGTCCTGCACACCGCCTATTTTGATTGATGAAACTTTTCAGCTCGACTACATTTTTTTAAGATTATTATCGGTATGATTAAAGTTTGTTTTTACAAAAAAAAAATTACTGGAGTGTTTCTATGATATCTGAATTGAGTTAGGTACAGTCAAAGCATCTTTGAAAAATCGTAACTACTCTTATCTAATCTTACATACGCAGCCAGTACGGAATCACCCTGGAATCACCCTGGAAAGCAATCGTGTTACTTTTCTTGTCAATATTGATGCTTGCAGCATATCATAGATATGGCACATGCATCAGAGCGGCCAGGTCTACTGCGTTGTATTTACGCGCAAAGGTGATTCTTCGAAATACTTGGAATACAGAATATTTTCTTTCGGCAAGGTACTTCTCGAATTTACAGGGGAGGAAGGATGCGTGGACATATTGTACCAAACGATCCAGATAACATGTTGATGAATATGTTTTAAATATATGAAAATGTGGATAAAAGAGCTGTGAATAAATGTGTAATATTGGAAAGATCTCCCCAATTGTTGGGTTGTTTTTATAGATCTAATGTTGAACCTCCTATTCTGTATGATCGGTGTTTCTCGCATGGGGTCTTCGCAGATTTTTTTTCTGCTTTGTCTTATTGTTTCTACAAGGGTGAAGTTACCCATTTCGCACACTTTCTTCCTAATGTCTCGTTTGTTTAATTTATATTTTTAAATTTTTATTTAATAAACCACCCACTGACGACCACCATTTTCAAAAACAGCAATCAAACCAAAACTCCTTTGCCTTTTTCGAAATATTCAGGACAACACGAAAGGCGAGGCACAGCTCTTTCAAAGCGGGGGATCTCAGCCCGGAAAGTGAAGAAAGAAAACCTTGTGGTCACTTATTACCGTCAAATGGTATCTTTCCGGGTTAGAAAATACGCACATCTTCTCACCGGAATCTGCGACGGATGACGATAATTTTGGAACTTGTCGGAACGAACTTCGCGAGTTATTTATTTGGACATTTTTCTAAATGTGCGAAACCAAACTTTACTTGCTGCGTAGCAACCCCGGCTCAAACATGTACGTGTTAAAATAGCAAAACTCACTGAATCAGTGTACATTTATTCAAATATCAGTTTCGAAACGATCGGCCGAATCAAAAACTAAAGGTGTGATTATGAACAATCGTAACTATTTTTATAAGAAAATCAATACATTTTCGTTATACATGATCCTAAAATTGGCGAAGAAAGGAAAACTTCATTCATAACATACTTAAGCAAAGCTTGTCAATTTAAACCTATTATTTTTCTGCGTTTGTATTATCACTCTATCACAATTGTATGTCAGACAATTTGTTGTGTTATTCGTGTAACGATCTATGATATTGTTTGGTTGAAAATTTCAAAGCAAGTAAATATAAAATTTTTAAATATTTGATGCAAACTAAAATAAATTCCTACCTATACAAAACAAGAAAATCATTCTCTAGAAACTATATACCCGGCAACAAACCCATACTCATGTTCTTTCGTCTCCTCTTTACGCTACCCAGAGAGCTAAACGCGAGAGAGCGCACGAGCCTACGGATAGAGACCGTACTTTGCGTGTCTCTATATTCTAAGCCCTGCTACGAACCGTACGTAAACTTTTCGCTTTCGAGTCCTACTTAGCAGCGACCGGTGCGGTTCACTTCTTTGTTCGGGGTTCTACTTAACGTTAAAACGCTTGATTGAGCCCATGAGTGGGCTTGGTCTAAGGACAAGGTATTTGGAGTACATAGCTTAAATTTTCTAGAGCACCGTTTTTTAGAACCGTTGAAGGATATGGCTGAAAATGCATCATGCTAATTGTTCAGTGGTTGTCAACAGCGTGATGCATTTTCGTTCAAATCCGTTCAACGCTTCCAAAAAACGGTGCTCTAGAAAATTTGAGCTATGTACTCCTAATACCTTGTTCTTAACTGCAGGCACTTTTTAACTGCAAGTCCGGTAAATGCAACAAATTTACAGTCATCGCACCGTCAAATGTCAAAATGGTGCGCCATGTTAGCCCAAATGAACAGACGGATGAATTCACGTTTATTTAACGTCAGTTGAAAGTTTGTTGATACTGTCAGGCGTTCCAGTTATCGGATTTTTGTTCGCTAAGTGAAACGTAAACATGTTGCAGTTATCGAACGTCTACTGTGTCTTTGACATCCTACCAAAATTTGAAAATGGTCTGATAATAAGTTCCAAACCTTTTTTCCCGTTGTTTACCCGACTATCTATCGCGTAAGAATACAAAACGAAGGGTAACAGAGAAGAAAGAAAAGCTAATGATCTGATGAAGGGGAGTTTGTCAATGTTTACTTGTTTTGTTTCGCATCACACAAAACTTTACAATTGGTCGGCGTTAAGTCAGAGTGGACTACGCGATTTTTTGTGCACGTAAAGATAAGCGAAGGAATTCGATATCTTTGAACTTTTCGACGATATTTTGATGCAGATGTTTCATTACATAATAAAGTAACAGTATTTCAGAAAATAATACCCTAGATTTGATATTCCAAGTGCTTGCCGGACATTTTCCCAAAATCATTGAAAAACAGATGGTCCGGTCTGACTTAACGCCGACCAATTATGCCACAAAACTTACCCAACATCATCTATCAAATACTTTGCTGTTGCGCCAACAGGTTCTTCGCCACAGCTTCCAGCAGAAATAATGTTCTTTATAACGCTGAAAAGCGCTACAACAGTAGGTACCAAAGCGTACTCTTGGTAAAGGTGCTGCAAGGGTTCGGGGCATAGTCGAAGAAGTGTACACCGGCGTAGATGGACGTATACGACAAGCTGTAGTTCGAACGAAAGGAGGAGTCTTCAAAAGACCAGCATCGAAGTTAGCAGTTCTTGAGTTAGTAGATAAACCTGGTGCAACAGCCGAGGAGAAGTGTGACCAGGGTTTATGGGCAGGGGTGTGTTCCAACTAATGGGTATGGACGGTAAGGTGTCGTATCCCTCGCTCGGCAGTTCGAGGATCGACCGACAGAGAGGAAAACGTCAGATGATATACGGTGTCAACCGAGATGATATAGCTATAAGGCAAAACGTGAAAACCATATGCAATTTGATGTGCTTTCACTGATGTGCGGGGAATTATTATTGAATTATAAAGAGAATTTGGGTGATTTTGTGCATATTATACGAATTATTGATAGCAATTGTGCAAAATAGTTGGTGAGTGGGAAGATCAGGTGTATTTCTGGTGAACTCGGACCTAATTGCATAATGTTTATACTGTAGGTTAGATTCGGGGACAGATAGTTGATGAGATACCTTTATTGCGTTTCCATACGTTTACCCATATACGTCGTAAGTCTACAAAATTCATTATTAAACTAGCTAAACCTAATATTAAACTATCTACAGTAGGGTCTGCGATAAGACATCGGCCTGAATTTCGTGCGTGAACTTGTCTGGAAGGGGAAAATTAATGTAAGACCTGATTATACTTAACCTTAAAAAGAATGAACTCTAAAATACATTATCCCTTGACAGCTTTGAGCGAAATCTCAAAAATCGCTTCAGAGAAGTTTTCTTATCACTCCTAGTCCGAACAATATCTTTTTAAATAAATAATTCAAGTTTTGTTATAATTTTGTTTTTAAAATAGTAACAAATTTTGTTACAATTTTGTTATGGTTATTCACATATACGAATCCTTACAACAAAATTATATCAAATTGTGTTATTTCTAACAACGGTTATAGTAATTATATTATAATCTTGTTAGGAGCTTCTGGTCGGGATGTGCTACGAGATATCACAAAAGTGGCGACAAGACTTCTCCTTGGGGGCATCCACAAACACTAAATTTCCTAATTGCTGCTTGACGGAATGTCGAGAAAAGATGTCGGTTTTTGAGCAATTGATGAATCCAAAATTGGAAATCATTGGAAATATACCATGACTCCCTGCGGTTTCCGATTTTGCATCGAAACGCATGTTGTAAAAAGCACCTTCGATGTCTAAAAAAAACAAGCAAGATTGCTTTTGAGCAAATGCCTTCACGATATCCTAAACATTTTTGTGTACAAGATTCGCAATGGACTTATCAGATTGGTAGGCATGTTGGTTCACATGAAGAGGCACGTTAGTCAGATGAACATCACGAATGTGATGATCCACTCTTTGCTTCTTCATACAACGCATGACCCACTTTCGGAATAAACTTTACAGTAATATCCCGCCAAGATTCGGAAATATATCCTGTAGCAGAACTACAAACAAGTAGTTTATTTTTTCAAGAGAATCATAACTACAAGAAAAGGCATCAGGTTCATCCAAGGATGTAATATCCAATCATCCGGGCAAGTATGTGCTGAATAAGCATTCCAGAACTTCCCCATCAGGGGAAGTGGTATCCCCATTTGGAAAACAAAGTTCGTTCACTCGGAAATCCTTGTATTTCGCAAGAATTTTGTTCAACCGAGTGACCTCACTCAAACTGTAAATATTTGTACAAAGGTTTTTCTGACCGGATCGTTCAGCAGACCGGAAATCTTTCCTGTAGACCTTGCAAGCCGACCCGACAGCCTTCGAACCAGCCAAACGTCGTCTGTTCCAACTCTTTCTACATTGTTTACTGAGCTTCGTCAGACCAAAATTCCACCAAGGGGTTCCTCTTGTGGTCTTCGTAGACCGTAGAAAGCAAGCTTCTTCGAAAGTTTCCATGATGAAGGCCGTTGTAGTATCAACGGCATTATCCAAATCACTTCGAGTGTCAATGGATGGTGACTATCCAAATCCATGAAATTTAACCACAATCAATTAGTAAAGAGGTCCCAGTTGATTCATTGAGGATTTTTGAAATTTAAATTTTGCAAAGTAACATTCGAGTGTTGAACACTTGATGTAGTCAGATAGAAATTCTTCATCTGACACATGGAAAATTGATCAGCTTGTAACTAATTCTACTAGAGCAAAGCTTTGCTTCTAACACTGCCTCTCTGGCAGATATTTACCATGAGGGTAGCGCGATTGCCTATGATAAGTAACCGAAGATCTACTTAAGTACTCCATCAAACTGGAGCCTTTCAAGCTAATACTTGAGCTGCCCAGATAATATGATGAGCATTAGTATCACTGTGTAAATCCGCCCTATGTTGCTTATCCTTTGTCAAAGGATAAGCAACATAGGGCGGCATTAAAAGGTACAACTGATTACACTCATTCGAAGAGGATAATCTGCTTAGAGGGTTCGAAAAGTCGGTACAAGATTAAATTCACTGCCAACACTTAGCGGAAGGCATTTTGAAGTGCAGTAGGTGATGACTTATTTGAAAGCATCCGTAGGGGATGGTTCATCATGCCATAAATAAATCGATCAACACACGTATTTCTTGTTGGGGTTTCCAACAGATACATCAATTGTGGCAGCACATACATTTCAGTGGTTAATTCAGAAACGAGTCTAGTAACGATTGCGATGTTGACAAGCGCATAGGCACGAGGCATGACACGCGAGTTTGCAATTTCATTTTTACTGAAAGTTCACCGAGTTCACAAGGTTTCCTATATAGGGATTCCCCTTACGAAAGTAAAGTTCTTAGACTAAGGCCCTTTAGGCTGTACCATTTCGAATAAGTCTACAATGATTGATCGTTGCTGTTTTTTATGCTTGAGCAGCCGATATATCAATCGATACCAATATGAAGTCTATGTGTACACTGCACATTACCTATAAAACTTTAAACCTCAAGTTATATGGCGCATGCTGACCATCGAAGAAAACTTGAAACGTATCGTATTTATTCACGCCTTAGGGCATATTCGCATCCTGCACACTGATCGAAGAGATAGCCAGATTATAACGGCGCATGGTAATGATTTCTCATTTATTATTTGTTCAAGAAGAGCTGATGGTATCGCAATTTTTTGCCACATGTATTTAAGATTTAATGACACGCATTAAAGGTTTTTTCCCAACCAGGCTTACATCTACAGTTAAGACAATCACAAAATTTGTAGCAATCCAACACCACACGGTGTGTCTGGTGGAGAACATTAATTTAAAAAAATCGGTATTGCTAAGACACCCACCAAGCGAAAGCTAAGGGTCCCCCTTTCATTTGAGACTTAAAGGAGAAAGTTCTATCGGCGGGTCTAGAACATTTTTTTTTTTTGAAAAAATACGATATTTTTTCATTTTTTTCGAAGAACACATTTACAACAATACACTGTTTTTCCATTGCAAGCATGATTTTCCGACGATATATTTTTTTTTATATTATGTTTATTATTCTTCACATAAAAGCACAATAGTCCCATGTGAATGGGAAATCCAGCAGATGGCAGTTTTGTGTTTATGGACAGTGTGGTGAAAGTACTAGAACAGTGAGTATAAAATCGAGTTATATGCTGTTCCTTTGAATTCCAATCAAGATTCCAATAATGTGTTTGCATCCTATGACAGATACGTATACGTCTTTAGGGTCTCGTATTTGACTAGCACCAGCAGGTCACCAATCGACCACCTTTACAGCATATACCGTCATTTGGTTCTTCAGATTTGTGCTCTTGAAATTTCGGGGTGTGACTTCGTCATATATTCTTCTCAAACAGCTTCTCAGCTTCAATGCGCGTATGGTACTCAAGACACATGTTTTCTTTCGTCTTCTTCTTCTTCTTCTTCTTCTTGGCGAAATGTCCCTACAGGGACAAAGCATGCTTTTAGCTTGTTCTATGAGCACTGTAGGAAATGTAATAAGAATAAATGAAATTGTTTGATTTGTTTGAAATTTTCTTATTTTATCTCCTACAAGCACTTTCACAGTTTTTAACTAAAAACTTATTTTTCCAATTACTATTTTGCATGTGTATAACGTGTGACTTGCACGAAAATACTGCATGCTCATTTAAGTCGAGGAAATTTCCTTCACGAAAAGGTCCTGGACTGACCGGGAATCGAACCCGTCATCCTCAGCATGGTTGTGCTGGGTACTCACGCCTTTGCAGCTGTGGCTTTATGGGCACTTTTCGTTATCAAAAACAAATCATCGGTGAACAAAAACGGTTTACTGTTCTGGTCACTCGTTGACGCCGGTTTCCATATGGATGGTAGTTCATGAATATTTGAGAGCTCCATCTGATCAGCCTGATCTCTGGGTTTTGCCCGCAAATATTCAGCAACCTCAGCAACTTTATGAGAAGTCTGAATGATGTTCAACAAGTTTCAATGTACTTCAGCTTTAGTGCAAACAAGCTGCTTGCCTTTGATCATCTTCCTGTAGCATCTAGAACACAACTGCAACGAGCAATTTCTTTCTGCGTCATCGGTAGTAGCGCTAGATCTGCCACGTTTGCCCTTTATGAGAAGTTGTAGTTCTTGCAGAACTACATATTTCACAAACAAGGGCCGCAACTCCATGTAGAAGGTTTCAAATAATATGTAAGCTCATAGAGAGTAAATCTAATGGGTATATGGTGGCGAATGAGATAAATTAAATGAGCAAGTCCGAACTTTTTTGTGAGGTAGTACTAACTGCTATCTCTGATATCTTTCAGAAAAAAGTTTTCATAATATCAACAACCTGCAAGTAGAAACAAGAACAAGCTAAGCCATTTTCAATCCGTTCTGATTAATATGTACAGGGTGTTCAATAAGTTCGGATACACCATATAACTTGAGAAAATTTCACATCTGTAATTCAGATTTTCAAAGTAAATGTATTTGTTGATAGGTCATATAACACTGATCAAATATAGCATATGGTTTTGAATAAAGTCTTTTTCTACTTTTTTTTATAAGCCTTAGATGTATCCAAAGTTTGTTAGCTCCGGCACGCTGGAATAATTTTCGATAAGTTGCTCAAGCTACAGAAGTCTAAAACGTTGACGTTTGAGTTTACATCTCACTATACTAAATTAGAATAACTAAATTAATAGACAAAAGCTTTACACTGCTATTTCAGTGATGATATGGTGGTAAATTTGCAAGTTTAGTCAAAATGTGCTTAAATCTATGAAAAAGGCATAAATACATTATATAAAGCCAATTCTGGTTAAAATTTGTCACAATAGGGATATAATCAAGTTTTGGAAAAGATAATGATAGATTAAACTGAGATATAACGCAGCCTTGCTTTTTGACAAAACAAAAATCATTAAAACAGGTACAGCGGCTATTTTAGCAATTTTAAAGATCAAAATAAAATGAGTCCGTACTTCACCCAATCTGAATTTTATAGATTATTTCGTATGGCCATAGTTGCTACCACTAATGCTGAGGACAACAACCTAATTTGATTTAACTTAACACCATTACTCAATGAAAACTAGACGAAATACCAATGACAGACGTGCGTGCCGGCTGAAAGGATCTTGAGACACATTTGCAATTAATACAAAAGGATAAAGGACAGTTTGTTTCAAAACATATACTGTATTTGATCAGTATTATGTGAACTTTCAATTAATACATTCACTTTGAAAATCTGAATTACAGATGGGAAATAATTTCAATTTTACTGTGTATCCGAACTTATTGAACACCGTGTATGTGCTCAGAAATATGTACTTTAATGTAAAACATGTGTATATGTCGATAAAACTGTAGAATTGAATGAAAAGTTGCTAACTCGTCTACAATGCCATGATGCTAGCAGAAGATGTTTCCCGATAAACTCGCAAAATGTGAGTTCTTCCTTCGGAAGGGAAATGAAGCTTGGGTCCCGTGATGAACTAGCCAAGGGCTAAAAATCTCGTTAATACAGATTAAAAAAAAATAGCAAAAGATCAAACTATTGATAACCGACATATTAGCACATTGTTGTTACTACATATACCGTTAGACATGTCACGGCGTGTGTATGGGAAAGGTTTATAACAAAAAAATAGGCATCGTCAAATTTTTCGCTTTTCAAAAATAGAGGCTTTCAGCTTTCATTTGCACGGTCCCTCAAAAAAATCCACCGAGGGATCTCGAACAACTTTTTCAGAATACTGTTTTTCCCCATACAAAATGAACGGTTCCAAATTAATCCCTATTTCAACTTAACAAACATACCCAATTTTTGTATGAAAAAGTTCCCCCGATGGAATATTTCGATGTTGGGCTTGAATGAAAGCTAGAAGCGTCAACTTTCACGTAACGTAAAAATTAGCGATGCCTATTTTTTTGTAATAAATTTCTTCTACCAGACACACCGTGATGTAGCATTAATTATTCTGTTTTTGTCAGTTGAGTAAGGCTACCTGTTCACAAAGATATACTGTTACTAATATTTTTTTATGTCTAATTAGCCGTTATTAGACAATTTTACTACACAAATCTAAAACAGTGAATATTAACTGCTTTCGATGATAATTGTGGCGGAAAAACACTTCTTCAAACACGAAACGTACGCTTTGGTTTGGTTTTCCTCGTCACTTAGGGGGTTCTTGTCGTAGTTGTTTCTTTAAAAGTAAGGAGCTATACCTAACTGCAATAGTCTAAATTAACTAAAAAGGTTTAAGTCTTAGGTACCATAAAGGTGCACAAATTGAACAAATACCGACATGTGATAATTCTATCCGAGCCACGGCATACAAGGATATAAGACAGACCATCACATTGATAAAATTGGTGTGGAGTTCTAGATCGTGTTATTCATGCTTTTGAACGATTTAAATTGCATCATCAAAAAACTTTTAGTTTTCCGAAATGGATTAACCTTCCAAATATTGTGTCCCGTTATCCGAGCTACTTTGATGTTTGTTCTATTTTTGTTGACATTACTCGGCCTACTTTGATCGTAAAACTGTGTTAAATCATAAGACACTGTCAATAAAAAATAAGAAAATTGCAGCCGCAATAACTACTTCCACATAAAAGTCAAAGTTTATTTGTATATATGCCCAGATACTGCTGAAATTCTATTCAACTGCCTTAAATATTTTTTTTGCACTTTATGTCTAAGCAATATTTTGTAAGGAAGATTTTTAATTTTTGATTTGACCCGTTTACTCTTTAAAAAGGACACATTACTAATGGGCGACCTCATACAAACCCATTTGGCTACACTCAAGGTTGAAAAAAGAAAAAAACACAAGCCTCAAAGATAGTAATATTTGAAAAAAAAAATTGTTCTAGACCCGCCGATAGAACTTTCTCCTTTTAGTCTCAAATGAAAGAGGGGACCTTCAGCTTTCGTTTGGTGGGTGTTTTAGCGATACCGATTTTTTTAAATTAATTTTGTTCTACCAGACACACCGTGACCAATGTCTAACCTATCGGTCCTTACGATCTCATTGCCAGGATTCACCATTAGACAATGGTTCTTGGTCTGGGAAGAGAAAAAATATACACACAACTGCTTTTAATTACGGAAGCCTGCATGTCACCATGTTGTCGTCACTAGAACAGTAACTTTACCAACCCTCCACATACGAGTTAGCATAATAAAAGTACCATTGACACCGCCACCTCGTTGCCATTGGAAGTGCGTGGGAAATTTCTACCGAGATTAGTTCAGATCTGCCAGGTCGTTGCTTTAGCTGTGTCGCTGTTAGAAATTAAGAAAACAGAACGATGCAGACAAACTAAAGGCTTAGAAATTATCGCACTATTCCACAAATGAAAGTAAAAACCTTTGCAGTTACGCAATCTTATATGTAGTTATTAGACGCCGTGGTGTTTCAAATGATACTCGCTCAAAAAGTGCAAAAGGAAGAAACAAACATCCATAACCACGATCTGTCTGGGGATTTGCCAGTAAATTAATATTCGATACATGTTGTTGGTCGGCAGGCTGTCGGTCTGCGGGACGTGCATATGGTTCTACTCTGTCCGAGCCCGACCACCACCGAGCGGACAACACTGTCACTGTGTATTCGTATGATTGATCGGTGTGAATGGATACCGACAATAATGATTGCAAGTCTCGTTCTGTTAGGCTGTTCGTGTGGGCATTTCAATCTTTGAGACATGAATGGGGTTTACTCGAAGAAACTGACATTATGTTACTTCATGGGTCACAACTGGTTCCCATGTCGTAAGTAGGGTATCGCACCACTTGGGCGGTGGCTTCTATATTCGTCTGTTTGCAACTATAACTCAGTCAATTTTGAACCAATTGACTTGAAATTATGTACACGGGTAGATACTATACTTATCTCACTACATTCCAAAAGTTGTGTCAATTGGTTCAAATTTGACTGAGTTATAGTGAAAAACAGACGAATATAGAAGCCACCGCCCAAGTGGCGCGATTCCCTACGTCAAATGGTAAATTTTGCAACACTTTCAGTAGAAATATTGCTTTTAGAAAAAAGATTTCGATTTACATATGATTAATTCCACATGTCCGAAATTCAGTGTTTCAGTGTGGCATTCAGCATCTATCGGCATTTTCGGTAGCGAAAATTGGTGAGCAATACCGGTATTACCAGTACTACAATATTCCTATGCGAGAGTTATATACTTTCATCCTTGCCTCACTTCAGTATCCAACCGCATAAGAACGGACAACACCGTTGAGCATGAGATTGCAGCAATGATGCCCACATTTTCACAGGGGCCGCAGATTACCCCGCATGTTTTCTGTTTTTTTTTATCTAGTTCGTTTATTTTTGAGCTCAATCGCGTGTAACATTTTACGGAGCCGAAATTCATTTTTGGTATCTAATTACATACAGTTGATAGCTTTTTTAACCGAGGTTAGTATTGGGAGGAGGCCAGGGTACTCGTGGCTGCTCGAGGTTAGCGGGTCACATGATTTCAAGGATAGGCATGGTGTGGATAGGGTTTCAAGGTTCACTGCAGCTCATCCGGGAGGTATCTTGGCATTTTCGTCGCCTTTAATGTTGGTATCACGCGTTTCGTCACGGGTATCTGTCACGGATTTTCGTCAACCGGATGGCCAGGAGCAAAACACAAAAAGGACAAAACAGAAAAAAAAACTGGAGAAAAAAATGTGGAAAGATTAGATATTTATACAACACATGCGAAGGAAATCATAAATGGACCGCATATACACTCCCGTTCAAAAGTTTGGGGTCACCCCCTCAAAAACATGTCATTTTTTTAGGCCCATATCTCCGCCAATTTGCGTCCGATTTCAAAACCCTAGGTTTCATTCAAAAGATAATAAGTCAAAGAAACTTTGAACATGATTGAAAAGAAACTTTTTCAAAAAGTTTTGTATGTAAACTTAACCCAAAGTTGCCAAATTTTCTAAAAAATGAATGTAAACTTACGGCAGTGTCGCTGGAAATTGGGTCGACCAAATTTTAAGATGAGAGCGGTAATATGACCCATTTTCTATTAGCTTTCAACTGTTTTTTTGCGGAACTTAGCTAAAAAATCTAGAAAAAAAGTTATTAAGTAAATTAACTCCTCATGTCATCGACCAAAAGTTTGGGGTCACCCCTCAAAATGCTGTATCGGCCAAAAGTTTGGGGTCACTATCGTAAAACATGGAAAAGTGATTTATTGATATCTTTGTCATCTTTCATTCAATTTTAGTTCTTCTTGGCTTACGAAAGTGACCCCAAACTTTTGGCCGATACATCATATTGAGGGGTGACCCCAAACTTTTGGTCGATGACATGAAGAGTTAATTTACTTAATAACTTTTTTTCTAGATTTTTTAGCTAAGTTCTGTAAACAGCAGTTGAAAGCTAATAGAAAGTGGGTCATATTGCCGCTCTCATCTTAAAATTTGGTCGACCCAATTTCCAGCGACACTGCCGTAAGTTTATATTCATTTTTTAGAAAATTTGGCAACTTTGGGTTAAGTTTACATACCAATTTTATTGAAAAAGTTTCTTTTAAATCATGTTCAAAGTTTCTTTGACTTATTATCTTTTGAATGAAACCTAGGGTTTTGAAATCGGACGCAAATTGGCGGAGATATGGGCCTAAAAAAATGACATGTTTTTGAGGGGGTGACCCCAAACTTTTGAACGGGAGTGTAGATAAGATCGCGGGTTCCCCACACATCTCTAACTGGAACGAAGGGTTGTCTACCTCGGGCCTCAAGGGTATCCAATAGTAGCGTTCTGGAGGCGTCATTATCCGGGCACTGCCAAACTACGTGGTCGATGTCATCATAACCGGAACCACACTTAGTACAAATATTGCTTAGCGCGAGGTTTATTCTATGCAAATGCGCATCTAGCGAGTAATGGTTGGACATATGTCTTGATATTACACGTATAAAATTTCGACTTACGTCCAAACCGTAATGCCACGCTCGCAAAGAAACATTAGGAATAATGGAATGTAACCACCGTCCCAGCTGTCCATCTCGCCAATCATTTTGCCAACTTTGAAGAGAACTCTGGCGAACTAAATGGAAAAATTCATCGTGTGCAATTCTTCTATCATAGATCTCACCTTCCTGTGCGCCCACCTTTGCGAGAGAGTCCGCCTTCTTATTGCCATAAATTGAGCAATGTGAGGGGACCCATACAAAGGTAATCTTGTATGATCTTTCGACCAGTGCACCCATCTGCTCTCTTATTTTTGTAACAAAGTAAGATGCGTGCCTTACAGGTTTCATCGACTGGAGAGCCTCAATAGAACTAAGACTATCCGAGAAGATGAAGAAATGGTCTGCGGGCATGTTGGAAATTATCCCCAAAGCGAAGTTGATTGCTGCCAGCTCAGCAACATAAACCGAACAAAGTTCCTGAAGTTTTCATTGAAGACACCGAAGCCAGTGGATCCATTAATGCGAGACCCATCAGTGAAGAATCTCTTACAGGAATTGACATTTTGGTACTTTTCATTAAAATGCGAGGAATAGATATACACCGAAGTTGATCTGGTATTCCATGAATGGCTTGTTTTATGGACAGATCGTATTTAACAGATGAACTGACATTGGTGAAGTGTACACGTGGCGGAGCCCGCATGTTTTCGTTACTAAGACGATCGAAATCTTTCTCGTATTTAATGATTCCCAGGTAGAGAGACTCTTGAAAATTGTTGACTTGCTCCAGGATGATACGAAAAGTGTCAGTATGGTTCAAGCTGAAACTTTCGGCACCAAATCCTGCCTGTTGCCGATGGAAGATCGTGACAATCTCAGGATCAGGATCACTTTACTTGCAGAGAGCTTTAAAAACGATCCACAGTAATGTGATGTTAAACTATCACACCCAGCCAGAAATAAGATCATTCTTTTTGAGAACCTCCACTAAGACTGCTTGTATTAGATATTAGATAATATTAGATTATTGGAAGTGACGCAGTTTTCCAAATATTGCAGAATAATCGATGCAGAAGTGTTGCAAATGAGGCAGCATCCATTTATTACGTAACGCTAAAATCGACATTTTTAAACCCCCCCCCCTATGAAAACCCTAAAATTTTTGTAAGTTACGTAATTTGTGGACGGCGCCTGAAGTAGTTTGCCAATTGTTGAACAGTTTTCGAACATCGTTTTGTAAATCGAGCAAAGGTTTTATCGCTGGATTTTAACGGCTGATATGGGAACATATGCAGGAGTTCCACGATATTCCACCCATTTCATTAAAAAATGGATCATTGAAGCCAACTTTTTCGCTACTCATTGCATCAAAACAAAAGCGCCACCGTATATGGACTGTAACACAGTGAAAGCGGTCGAGTTACGTCAAACACACAAGGCTACGGTGGCACTATCTGTTCAATTTCAATATGCATCATCCATGATCCAATTGTATTATGCATACTAGTATTATATAATCTCTTAGCACCATATTTTCGATTTCAGAGGCGTTTCAGGGACGTTTTAGTTCCAGAGTTATTCCAGATGAATTCCAGAAGTTTAATGGGCGTTCCAGGGCCTTTTCTAGGGTTTTCAGGAGCTTAGCAGGGATGAGCGTTCCAGAGGGTTTCAGAGATGATCCAGGGGATGTAAGCGACTTTCCGGAAGTGTCAGGAGTGTTCCTGGGAGTCAAGGGTATTCCAAGGAGCATCAGGTGTTTTCATTGTATTTCAGGGGCGCTCCAAGAAGTATAAGGGAGTTGTAAGAGGCTTTAAAGTGTTCCAGGGGTTTCAGGATCACTTAAGAGTTTTCGAAGGGCTTCAGGGGTGTTTTAAGTGATTCCAGTGACTTTCCATGGGTGTCAATAAGAGAATTCCGTACGAATTTCAGATACGCTCCAAGAGATTTAAGAGAGTTTTAAGAAGCTTTAAAGCGTTCCAGGGGTTTCAGAAGCACTCAAGAGTTTTCAAGGGTTTTCAGGGGTGTTTCAAGTGATTCCAGTGACTTTCCAAGGGTGTCTATAAGAATATTCCGTACGATTTCTAGGGTGTTGCAGAGGGTTTTAGGAGCGTTCAACAGGTTTTCAAAGAGTTTTAGGGATTAGGAGAGTAATCAAAAAGATTCAGGGGTGTTCCATGTGGGTTCAGAGGCGTTCCAGATGTGTTCCGGTGGATTTTAGGAGTGTTTAGGGGGCTTTCGAGGGGTTTAGGTGATGCCCAGGGGGTTTCAAAGCGTTCCATGGGTGTTGCAAGGGTTTCAGAGATGCCAGGCACTTTCAGAAGTATCAAAGATGTTCCAAAAGGGTTTCAGGGGTGTTTTAAGCGGTTCCGGGTTGTTTTTAGGTGCGTTCCAGGGACTAATGGATCAATCCAACGGAAATCACTTCGAAACTCTATTGATATTCCCTGAAAAGCCTTGATGCGTCTCTAAAACATACATAATACCACACAGATCTCCGTTTTTGTTGATTTCTCAAAGATGTCTCATAACTTGCTCATGATCTTCCAGAGGGTAACTGTTAAGGTAAGCTTGACCTATAAGTTGTTCGTAGAATAATCATAAAAGGCCAATTCATGCTCTCAGAGCTTTCTTCATAGTTTACTGCCTATTTTAATATTGTAGGTCTCTCGAAAAAAATATCTCACAAGGAATAGTAATACATTCCAAATATATTATTTACCATTTGAAGTTCAATTATTCCTGCTTGATGGATCATAAAAAGCATCAAAGGTGTCTGCTTAATGCTTGCGTTTACTAGTTATCATGCTAGCTGTTATGCGGCAGCCAGTAAGAAGATACCATGATACGGTATCAAGCACTTAACACATTTAAGGGAGCAACCATTGCTACATGAGTACTGATCACTTCGCACCTGAGCTGTGGCTAAGATTATTTAGGGAATCAGCCTTGGCGATTCAAGACAGACAGGTTTCGCAACGCTTACACATTCGTATCTCCATGTATCTATGTACTTCCCCCAAGACCATCTCTTAGAAAACAGGAGAAATTAAAAAAAAAAAAAAACAGAAACGTAGAAAGCTTGGTTTCGTCATGCAACGTATCTCAGCGGGCGTCCGTCGTCGTTTCCGAAGAAGGAAATCTAAAAGTAACTGTTGTTGGTTGTGAAGCTGGTCGGACAGTCAGCCACCGCCGCCGCCATCGAGGTGAAGGGATGCTGTGAAACAAATTGGTGGCTGATGATGCTTTTACCAGCGGTTAGAGAAAGACTTTTTTTTATTGCCGCTCAACTTAACGTCCCCATCGCGCCGTGAACATCGTTTCCTTTCCTATGCAGTGCTGTGGATGAAGGGTCTGGCGGCCTATCTTCCTCTCTAGTTTGCAGAGATAGGTTGTATGGCTTGAGCCTAGCGCTCAGTTGATTCGAAGAGCGATGCCAGTCCCTCATGCGGACTGGCTTAGTGACCTAAGATCTCTTAATAGCAACTGGACAAGCGATGGGTAGATGTATTCACCCGAAAAAGGGGCCTTCGTCTTACACCTGACTCGCTCAGACTCTGTCTATAGTGTGCGTACATACCTACTCTAGTCCATCAGAGAAGAGCCATTCGCTTCGAAGCTATTAACATATTTTAGATGGACTTGGCCTATCACGATAACGACTATTCGATCGCCATCTCGTCGGAGCCCATTAAAGACATTCCCAAGAAGCTACAAAACTAATTAGGTGCTGCTCATTTGGGATGAATGGTGGCGGTGGTTTGATTGGGGAACACCTATTGGAATGGTGTACCAAATAACAAAAATGTATACATAAAAATGGCATCAAAAATAAAAGAAGCGTAATCGACCAAATCAAAGTTTCCGATCCAATTGTTTGTTAGATTTTAGTTTGATCATTGAACATAAAAAAGTACGGGATAGTTCAAATTACTGCACACCTAAAGAATATCATGTAATTGTTGATGTCGTGAACCTGACATATTCGAACGTTTTCAAAGTTACAAATTTAGGGTCGAAACAAGTAAATTTACATCTTCGAGGACACCCCAATTTGTTCTTGCAGATGCCAATAGATGATAAGGAGTAATAATATGGGTATTCTATGAGCAAACAAAACGAAATTATTTACCTTGCGATTTTCGATTGTGAAGATTTCTTTGAACGAACTTTGGTCTGGCTAGCAGTCTAAGTAAATTGGCCTACGAATTTATTTTCTTGGCTCCAACGTTTGAATCCCAATTTGGATCTTCATCAGGGATCTATTTTAATTTATTTGACAGACAGAAACATTAATTAATCATACACAGAAAAAAATATGTAATTAAAATTCAGCGAGGAATCATGCACATAAAGGGAATGCTAGGGTTAGTGCACTTTTACATGAGATACAATCTGAAATTACATTACCATCGTGTAAATTTCCGCCAACCATCGCGTAAACCATCACGGACACCAACCGTTTACGCGACTATTAGCGGAAATTTACACGAACGTAACGTAATTTTACATGATATCTCATGTAAATATGCACTAACTCTAGCATTCCCTTTATGTGCATGATTTTTCGCTGAATTTTACATGAATATTTTATTCTGTGTAGTCGATTTACATATAACATAAACTTACAAAGAATTATTCGTAGCTGTCCAAAAACATTCAGCCTGTAGTGTTGTCTTAATTTTGTCGTTGTGAAGTCCATTTTAAGTGTCATATGTAAGTTTATGCTATATGTAAAACGATTATTAATAACACTAGTTTACAAAATAAAACGAAAGTCGTGAACTTCTGTCAACGACCAAAATTTTTGAAGCATAATTTAGCGCTGATTTCGAAACCGTGCTTCAAAAAATTTAAAGTAGAGCAGTTTTTGAGTTTTAGCTCAATATCGAGTTTTTCAAATTTTTAAAATATTGAATTTAATAAAAATCAAATATCTTGCGTTTTGTTCAACCAATTTCAAATCTTTTTCCATAAATTGAAAGCTAAATATAATACCATTCGATCATCTGAATGCAGGTTTTGCGTCAGATTGATGAAATTCAAGATATTGGCGAGTTTTGGGGTCGATCTCCTTAAATTTTAGCATAATTTCCAAAAAATTATGAAGAAATGTATTTTTTTCAATGAGAAAAAAACAATTTAAAAATTCTTTCTCAGCGTTTATTTGACATATCTTATGTAGTCGAGTTACAGTAAAAAATTCAGCTCAATCGGAGCATTGATTACGGAGAGTGAGATGTGTGAAGTGAGCGACTTTGCTTAAAAATAGAACAAACATCGATTTCAAGTCATCAGCCTTGTATGGCAAGTCGAAAAAATTTCCGCTCTACTGTAATTTTTTTCCTTCGCGTTCTCGAATTCAGGGCATGATTCTACACCAAAATCGATCATCAGCTTACCGAGTTCAAAAATGCTGTAAACTAGTGTAATTAATGTTTCTGTCTGCCAAACAAATTAAAAAAGATCCCTGATGAAGATCCAAATTGGGATCAAAACGTTGGAGGCAAGAAAATAAATTCGTAGGCCAATTTATTGAGACTTCAAGCCAGACTAAAGTTTGTTCGAAATTATTCACTTATACAGTATAATTCGTAGGAAGTACCTATCAATCCAGGAAAGGGTGATCTCTAAGCACAAGTAGTCAATGAATATTTCTGCAGTATAACTACAACTCAGTCTAATAAATATTTTGTACAATCGACCTTTAGTCCTTTCGATCTTTTGCCAATTCGACCTTTCGTCCTTTTATACCTTTGGTTATTCGACCTTCTGTTCTTTTCGACCTTTTGTCTCATTCGAGTTTTTGTCCTTCGACCTTTGTCCTTCGGCCTTTTGTCCTAAAGCCGACTGGTAAATGTGATACTGATTCTACGTTTCTGGTGAAATGGATTGGTTGACATCTAACGCAACCAACCAGTACACATAAAATTTAATGCAATTTGTGATTCAGCCTTGAAAATGTTTACGTTATTTGATGATTCCGTCTCGTGCAAACTTTTGAGCGGAGTCGTGTTCCTAGGTGGTCATGGAAACAAGCTGATTTTCTGTAAATCTGGCACCGCTAAAACGTTAAATTGGTGAATCCGTGTGTTGGATCACCAGCTGCGAGTTCATTTGTTCAGCGAATTTTGACACCACAGTGAGGTCAGCGTTTATCAAATGCCACCCAGTTGATAGTTTGTTTAATTTATTTAACTTGATTTTTATTTATGAAATTGCGTAAATACAGAGGATAGGGACTGTCCATAAACCACGTGGTCATTTTTTTGGGACTCTTAAGTGGTAGGGGTCTACCTAAAGTCCACGCTCCATATAAAATTTAAAAATTGTGAAAATTGAACAAAAGTTTACAAGGGGTGATGGGGGATAGGTATAAGGTAGCCCTAAATGAGTTAATGTAGTTTATAGACAGCGCCTTAATAGAAGTTAAGAGTGAACTCGAAGTTCGTCACTGCACTGGTCTGTAGATTAAGCGTAATGATCCTATGCACGTGTTCACTTTTGAATCAAAAGTCAAACAAGTGAACACGTGCATAGGACCATTACGCTAGTGAAGAGAATTGTCAGACAAAAGAGGCACAAAACAAGCAACAAAGAAGGTGCGATGATTACTCTTTATCCCTACTGGTGACAGATAATGACATGATCTCGAAATTTTTTGTTGCAGACAAAACGGAAACTGAATTTGTTGCTTACTTTTCAACTCGTGAATAATCAATTATTACTAACCCAAAGTCGAAACTGTTTGATGATAGAGCTTCACCAGAGTTGCAGTGTTTACCGAGTCGAAGTTACCGTTCGAAAATCGCAATGCAAGGCTTAAAAATCTCTAAATTTGTGGTGTGCGATGTTAATCCCATTATGAGCCTTTGCACGAATCTGGCCTACTGCTCACTCCCACAGAAAGTTTGAAAACAGCGCGCACAGTAAAAGTCAAATTTGACATTTACTGTGCGCGCTGTTTTCAAACTTTCTGTGAGAGTGAGCAGGACAGGGCAAATTCGTGCAGAGGCTCATTTTCAAGTTGGGACAAACTTATGTCGCATGGGTTGTTTTGTCGCAACAAATACAGGTTGCGACATTGTCATTATTGTTGCGCGATGGTTGAATTTTGATTCACTGCTTTTGAATACTTGTTTGACTTGCTCTGTTGCACTATCTTGCCAAGAAAAAAGAATTTACTTCCCCACTAAGGTATTTGTTTGAATGATATCTCTTAATCTTTTTGATGTTGCTAGCAGCTATCCATTACTCAGTCATGTGGATGAAAGAACCGTGCCCGACAAGTGTAACTTGAAGATGATCACGCTCAAAAGATATTTCTTTTCATACATTGCTACCCTGAGTTTCCAGACGTTCCTGCATAATGTAATCTAAATTCCGAATGCGTGTGCTGACTTGCAGATAACCCACCACAAAGTACTGCCGACACCCATTTGAAGCTACATTTAATTTCCTTCGGACGAACCCCAAGATTGAAGCATGTTTACACGTATGCCGCTGTTTGGTACTACGGGCATTCCTTACAAGTCTACATGGCATCTACAATCTAGAACCCACCGCGGACGGGAGTAATAATGTTGTTAAATCGTGTTTTCTCTATTCCGTTTCCAGATTCAGCGCAGTGTGGCATTGGCGGTGGCGGCGGTGGCAGCGGCATCGGCGCGAATGCCGGTCTAACAGGTGGCGGAACTCTTCCGCGGAGGACAGCGGTCGGCTACACAGGCAAGAACCAGAGTCCCCTGGGGGGCTCGGGAGCTGGGCTGGGTGGTGGTGCCCATCTTATCTCGCCGGGTGGTAACTCTGGCGGTCCCGGAGGTGGCACAATCATCGGGGGAACCCTCACGCACCACTCGCACGGAGGTGGTCGACCCACTGTTGGGGGCAAAGATGGCAGCAGCGGCGGTGGAATCGCCGGCAATGGGTCCGGCTCCAAAACGGTGAAACTGGACGACCTGATACACCTGCCGGGACCGCTAACCGAGGATGCGGTCATGCGAACGCTCCACACCAGATTCAACGAGGGGAAGTTTTTCGTAAGTACATACTGTTGAGCAGATAGTTATTTGTTTTTATTAGGCTTGAGTTATTTAGTGCAGTCTGGTTGGTGCGGTTTGTTGTCAGGCCGGGTTATTTGAGCCCCCCAGACTTCAGTTATGACTCTGCGGCAAATGAAGTTGTCATAAAAACGTCTCCATCACGATTGTAACCGTATTCGGTCGAGTGCGGTTTTATGGTTTTAGTTGGTTAATTTGAGCGTCTTTTGCTTTTTAGTCGCACAACTAGTTGCGTTGAAAGACCCTCATTTTCATTCAAAATGTTGGATTACTCATAAAACAAACCGTATTATGAAAATTTCTAAGTAATGTACATAGAACATAAGCTTAGTGCATAGAGAAATAAATATGCATTCGCAATAGATTGAATCATTTGCGTTCGGCAGTATTTATTCACAATCCAGCAGTAACAGTTCGACACACTTCCCTGCATCTTCTTAAAAAATATACCGACTTAAGACTTATAGCCATTTATTGCTGCAAAAGAAACAGCAACGGTATACTCTGCCTACAATTTCTCCGGCGGGCGGCTCCCCGTGGCGATTAATGCACTGCCGTCAAGGGGTCTTAACGATGATGCGCGCTCTGGCGGAGGGGAAGTGTTGCTACATTAAGCCGGTCATTACGGCTAAGCCTGGCTAAAGTAGGCTTTTGCCTACAGAAAAATATGTGTACTCTTCTCTCGCTCATTAACTAGGCGTTCGACCGGATGATGGCCAATCCGCTTGGCGGAGTACCCCATTCCAAATAGTACAGCAACTTAAACGAATCGCTAATTAAACACAACTGCTTTATAATCCTTCGATCCGGTCGCGTTTCGCGCCCGCTGAATCACTGGAGCCGACTGCAAACGGGTGGATTTTCATCTTTGCATTCTGCTTCGCTGCGTGCGACTACAAGTTGATGACAGTCTGGGAATAATTCTTCGCGCAGAGAAAGAGATTAGGCATTGTACAAGATGTCGGTGGTGTAGACACGGGCTACTCTAATCAACCTCGCAATCCAAATGTTTTTTGTAGGAATATCATTTCACTTTTCATACCACTGCCTTAGATGACGGTAGATTAGCAAAATTTGGCCAATTTTCGAACAATAGTGAAAACAGCGATTTTCTGCGCAGTGAATAGTGTCTGCATTTTTTTTATGGATTTTTAGCTAGCCAGATGAGTAAGCTCATTACTGTCAAACGCTTTTGCAGTTTATGTTTCTTCTCTCTTCCAATTTCTTGGTTTTCCTCCAAACATTCCATAAAGGCATTAAAAGTAGCGCTTCTGATTATTAAAGTATTGCATTGAAATGACAACATTGCAAAAACATCAACTAAATCAACTACACTTTCAACACTCAATTTTGAAGAGATTAACTTTTTATGCAAGTGATGAGTCTCGATTGAAATGTGCGACACTTACCCGCAAAAGGTATGGAACAATGGAGTTAAACCAAATATGATTTAAAACTTGTGGAATAAATAAGTTATTCTACAAGTTTAATTTGGAGTCCCAGCGTATAATTTTAATTAAAATAAGGGAACGCCTCCAATAAATACTTCCGCAGCTATATTACTAAAAATATCTATAACACTAACAGTCTTAGATCAGACTGTGTTCAAAAGGAAATTATATGTTAAATACATGCTAACCAGCATATCAAACGATCAGGTTTGAATAGAAGATTAATTTTATGCTTTATAATTGGGAAATTGGGGTCTCCAGTTAGCCTAGTGGTTAAGGCAATGGATCGCCAATCCGGAGACGGCGGGTTCGATTCCCGTTCCGGTCGGGAAAATTTTCTCGACTCCCTGGGCATAATGTATCATTGTACTTGCCTCACAATATACAAATTCATGCAATGGCAGGCAAAGAAAGCCCTTCAATTAATAACTGTGGAAGTGCTCAAAGAACACTAAGTTGAAGTGAGGCAGGCCAAGTCCCAGTGCGGACGTCGAGCCATAAAGAAGAAGAAGAAGAATTGGGAATTGGTTCTTCTAACCTGTTTTACCTTTTTAAGAAGTTAAGAAATACAGCGTAACGGGACACCATCATCGCAAAAAAAATGACGAATTTTGACTGAACAACAATAGTCTCGCTACTTTCTCGAAAGATTTTTCAAAGTTTCGAGTACTACCTACCTTGATACCTTGTTGGCTACAAAGTAACTTTACTCCAATGCCGAGCGTATAGTAGAGCACCATCTTCGTCGGTCTTGGGCGATGTTCCTCCAGTTTCCCCGAACGTGTAGGGATCGTAGATCTTCTTCAACCGCGTGCAGCCAGCGAGTTCGCGGCCGCCCACGAAGTCGCCTACCTCTACCGGGTTCTCTGCTGAATATTGTTTTCGCTATTCTTTCTTCCGACATTCGCACTACGTGTCCAGCCCACTGAAGTCTGCCGTATTTTATACGTTTCACAATATTCGCATCTTCGTACACTTGGTACAACTCGTGATTCATGCGTCTGCGCCACACTCCATTTTCTTGTTTCCCACCGAGAATTGTCCGCAGCACTTTGCGCTCAAAAACTCCAAAAGCTTTTCGGTCTACCTCCTTTAACGTCCACGCTTCGTGACCGTAGAGGGCAACCGGAAGAATCAGAGTCTTATACAGAGCGAATTTTGTTTGCGTTTGCAAGTTACGGGACCTAAGCTGGCTACGCAATCCGTAAAAGGCCCTATTCGCAGCTGCAATACGCCTTTTCACTTCACGGGAAACGTCATTGTCACATGTCACAAGTGTTCCAAGATAAACAAATTCTTCAACAACTTCAAACACTTCCCCATCAATCACTACCTCAGCACTAACACCACTAGGCCTGCTTCTGTCTCTACCCGCTATCATGTACTTCGTCTTGGTAGAGTTAATCGTCAAGCCTATCCTCGCTGTCTCTCTCTTCAGAGGAGCATAAGCTTCCTCCACTGCCCTACGATCGATGCCGATGAGATCAATATCGTCCGCAAAACCGAGGAGCATGTGCGACCGTGTGATGATAGAGCCATTCCTCTGCACGCCTGACCTCCTAATCGCTCCTTCGAGTGCAATGTTGAACAATAAATTTGAAAGAGCATCCCCCTGCTTCAATCCATCCAAGGTCACAAACGACGTAGACACTTCGTCCGCGATCCGAATACTTGATTTTGATCCATCCAGCGTTGCGCGTATCAGCCTAATTAGTTTCGCCGGAAAACCATGTTCTGACATTATCTGCCAAAGCTCATTTCTTTTCACTGAATCGTACGCTGCTTTAAAATCAATGAACAGATGGTGAGTCTGCAAGTTATATTCCCGAAATTTATCTAGGATCATCCGCAGGGTAAACATTTGATCCGTCGTTGATCGGCCCTCACGAAAACCAGCCTGGTATTCGCCGACTCCTCAAGAGGTCGCAGTCTGTTGAACAGGACACGCGACAGTATCTTATACGCCGAATTTAAAAGGGTAATCCCTCTGTAATTGGCACACTCCAGTCTGTGCCCTTTCTTGTAGATTGGGCATATGAGGCCATCCAACCAACTGGTGGGCAATTCTTCATCCTCCCAAATCTTTATAATAATCTGGTGGATTGATTGATGTAGCTGCTCGCTTCCGTGCTTAAGAAGTTCGACCGGGATCTCGTCCTTCCCAGCAGCCTTGCTGTTCTTCAGCTCCTTAAGGGCCTTTTTAACCTCATCCAGTGTTGGTGGTTCCACTGCTTGACTGTCATCCATTATGTTAATCCTATTCCTGGGTGCTCCTTCGCTGCTACCATTCAACAAATCTTCGAAGTGCTCCTTCCACCTGGCTGCCACCATTGTTTTGTCTGTCAGCAAATTTCCTTCCCGGTCATTGCACATGGCGGGCACTGGCGCAGTCTTGTGCCGCGCGCCATTGACAGTTGCATAAAATCTCCGCATATCGTTCCTGTCCATACTTTCCTGCGCTTGAGCAATAACACTCTCTTCGTGTTGCTGTTTTTTTCTGCGGTGGATTCGTTTCTCTTCTGCTCTTGCAACCCTGTACCGCTCTCTGTTCTGCCGGGTACCGGCCACTAGCATTCGACTTCTGGCGGCATTCTTTTCGTTCGTCGCTCGTTGGCAGTCCTCGTCAAACCAACCATTACGTTGGCGTCGCTGAGCGGTACCAATCACCTCTTGCGCTGTTGTTGTCACTGCTTCGTGGATACTTCCCCACAAGCTGTTGACATCTCCAGATCCGTTGGTCTCTCCTATCCTCTCGTCTAGCTTCTGATGGTACTGTGCAGCAACCCCTTCGGCTGACAAGCGCTGGATATTGAAACGCATCGTCCTGTTGTTTCTTGAACTCGTGACGCTGGATAATCGCGCCCGAATTTTAGCGGCTACAAGATAATGATCCGAGTCGATGTTCGGGCCTCTGTAGGACCTCACATCTATGACGTCCGAGAAATGTCGCCCGTCGACCAGCACGTGGTCTATCTGGGAGCAAGTGTCACCACTCGGGTGTCGCCAGGTGTGTTTTCGGATATTCTTACGTGCGAAGTAGGTACTGCTGATTGCCATCCCTCTAGCAGCAGCGAATGTCACAAGACGCAGACCATTATCGTTGGTAACAGAATGAAGGCTTTCCGTTCCAATGACAGGCCGAAAGAAACTTTCTCTGCCGATCTGCGCATTTGCATCTCCGATGACTATTTTGACATCTTGTTTTGGGCGAGTACTATTAGACGAATATAAGTCATTTTCTTCATTTTGGTGCAAAAAGAAACAAAATCAATCAATTTAAATCAATTTAAAAACCGCGGTCTAGAAGTGCGTGGGATGTGCCTTTTACTTCAGCTGCTATTCAGTCCAAAACACGTGTTTTCCATTCCAACATTTCCGTTTTCCATGATTTCGCTGTTAGTATTTTTATCACACGGTGAGAAAAATGTGGCCAAAAACAAAAGTTTTGGTCTGAAGATATTATTTTCAAACACTGTAACTGATGTAAAAATAGCGGAATAAATATGTTTTTATATTTATTATAAAATATCGATCTTTATAAATGTATGGAAATATGTGGTGCGGCATGGTGCATTCACAGCATCTGTTCAGATAATCTACTCATAATCAGTCAGAAATCTGTGAAGCAAATTTTTGATTCATGTATACGTCAGAAAATATTGATGTATTGCTTAAAAAATAATTCGTAATGATGTTTAGGGACACTTGAAATGTGTCTACTTCTGAATGATGTTTGGTTATCTAGGTTACTGTGGAATCAATATTCAGTAAACAAAGTTGCGAGTCGAAGTATGATGAACTGAAAGCGTTTATCCGACAAGAGAAAAGTACATTGTACAGAAACATAAAAGCATATTGATACATCAGCTTAATAAGAATCTGTAAAATGTTTTGATGAACTGTTTTGTAAAGAAATAAACGCTTGTCGAATAAAATTCCTAATAAACTTTTGGAAAGTCTTGATCATTGTTAATATCGATGAGGAAAGTCGAACATTGACTACTTTTTCAATTAACAAATCATTTCATCAGTAATGTGTAGAACATAATTTTCGTTCAGTTATCATTACCGTTATTGAGTATCAATTCAGCAAGCTTGCTTGTTTGTAACTTGCAATTGTTAGTTGGGATGTTCCAAAACATTCAAAAAGTTCATGAATTCATTCAGGGATTCCTTTGAAAATGTCTAAAAGAATTTACTCTGGAATTCTTTTACGAATTGCTTCAGACATTCTTTCAGGTATTCTTTCTCAAAATCCCTCAATGGGTTCCTTCGGAAAGATTCGTGACAAGCACTTGATAGAGCGTGGTTACTATGATTGTGCAGTATTTACAAAACATTCATTCTGTACGATTAGTGTAACTTTGTACCGCTATCTGCTCGGTTGCCTTTTGTTGAAATTCTGCGGTGTGTAATAAAAGTAAGTGACCTCATAATATTCGACTTTATTACGACTTTCCAAATAATCATGTTATAAATTATTTCAGAAATCCTTTCTTGTGTTCCTCCAGAAGTGTTGTGTTGCGAAGAATTCTTTTACGAAATCTGGCACGTTTTGCTTCACCAATTCATTTCAAAGATTGTTTTCGCTCAGGGATTATTTCTGAAACTCCTCTGGGTATTTATTCAGAAATTTCTCTAGTCATTCATTTGGAGAATGTATTAGAGATTTCTTTAGAATATTTATTTTATTTTATTTTATTTTATTTTATTTTATTTTATTTTATTTTATTTTATTTTTATTTATTTTATTTTATTTTTCTTTAACCAGCTTCATCTGCTTATGCTTAATGAAGCTTTAAGATGAGGAAAAGCCTGTTTGAGTAGACCAGCAACATATCTCTCTCTCAAATAGATCACGATCAAACGATCAAATCTGACTATACATGTCAATGGTTGCTCCTCCGTGAATGATCTGAGCTGGTACCAATTGCACTGAGATCCAAATGAATAAGGGCTGGGACACTTCACTTATTTCTCAAAGTGCAATTTAAGCAGCTCATACATTTTGGATCAATAGGCCACGTCCTTATAGTCAGTTGGGGAGGGGAAAGGAATGTTAGAGTGTGCTGGTTGTTGCTACTAAAGACCGAGATCACCTCTGCATCCTCACAACCAGCACGGACTGGGGTATTTGTTAGACGGAAAGGATGAGAGATCTGGGAGTCACCGTTGTGTCGGTGATGCGATCCATGGATTGGGGGTTATTTATAGTTTTCGTAAGGTGATAGATTGTGTGGTGAATAAGGTAAAAAAGGAATAAGCACGCTTTGTTGCATAACTTGTAGGCGTTATACACTGTGCTGTGAGTGAAAGTTGGAAGGAAGGTAAACGACTTTTTTCCAATTTGTTTCTGGTTCTAGCGATGGCTATGAACATATGAATATACATGAGTTGTACATGTAGAGAAGAGAGAGAGAAAGTTGATAGAAAGATACAAAGTTAGTAGGATGAAAGGGACGGGCCAGGGATTGAACCCATGACCTTCTGCATACGAATCAGAAGCGGTAGCCACTAGACCACCAAGCCCGCCTTATGTCTCTCTCAAATAGGTGTAAAAACCTCATTTCTTTTCAAATAACATTACAGTAGGTCAACATATAAAACTTAAATCTCGTATACAGAAGGATGTAAATTGTAAAAGGTTTGTGGACACTGATCGTTTAGGATAAAACATGTTGTTCAGCAGAAATATAGTGTTTGCAGTACGCGAACAATAGCTCGTAGATGATGATCTCGAAGATCTTGGAACAAGCGCATAATGATGTTATTCCTCGATAATTTTCTATGTTCTGTTTGTCGCCTTTCTTTAACACTGGGAACATTACTGTTTTTTTTCAATCAGATAGAAATGTACGCTGCTGTAAAGATTCGTTGAACAACATTGCCACAGGACGGATCAGGTTGCTGGCACATCTCTTCAGGATACATGATGGGATTCCGTCGGAACCGGCGGCAGTCGAATACTTTAATTTAGTGATGGCGCTCTCTATCTGCTGATGATCGATTCAAGTATTTCTTAGTTCGCATATGTTGTAAGGTACATCGCGGCAAGCATCCTCAACTTCAACGTTTGATGCAACTGATCTGTTGAATGCACGTTAAAAATGCAATGCAAACAGCTCGCATTTTGCGGTTGATGTGCTAGCAGTTCCGTTCCCTAGAAACATTTGTACAGGCAGGCCGTCTTCTTTTCGTTTAGAATTGGGGAAGGTCCAGAATTGATTAGGGTTCCGCCGAAGATTTTCCTGTGTTTTAGAAGTGTACTGTTGATATAGCAACTTATTATAAAGCCGGTAGTTGTTGCTCGCACGATTAAATTGTTGCTTGACATAGGGACAGCGGGTTCTGCAATACTTCCGTAACAAATTTAACCTAATTCGTTTGAGCTTCCTTAAACGAGAATTACCCCGAGGGGGTTTGGGAGTAGGTCTGCGGACTGGAACATAATCTTGAAATGTGCCAGTAATCAGTTGTGTGAAAAGACTTACTGCATCTCCCAAATATTCTTCAGAAATTCTTCTAAAATATCTTTCTAAAAAAACTTCCGCAAATCTGTCCGCGTATTCGATTAAAAAATCGGATTCTTTCAAAAAATCTTCCATGGATTCATTTGGAAATTTTCTTCAGGGGTTTATTTAGAAACTCTTCCTATTCTACAAATTCCACAGAGAACTCTTCCAAAGCATGTTGCATGAAATTCCATATTTTTTTAATGAATCTCACAGACAAAAATAATAAGATTTACACGTCATGTAAACTTCAGTTTTGTAATGTAAACTTTGTGTGATGATGGTTTACATGGTATATCATGTAAATTTGTGTTATATGTCATGTAAACACACAGAGTCATGCTGAATTACATGATATCTAATGGAAGTTCACATGACATTTTCTGAATTTTATATGATATATCATGTAAGTTTTTGTGAATCCCACGCTCCAATCATGTGCATCATATGACACAGAATTTGACACTCTTTTTTTCGATCTGTGCTGTAAAAAATTTCGCCAGAGAATCACCCCCCACAGGTCGAAAAAAGAGTGTAAAATTCGGTGACATATGGTGCACATGATTGCACTAAGGGGATTCAGGTGGCCAAAAATCGAAAATTGACTTTATTCAATTTGGGATTCAGGTTCGGTAGTTAGAAGTAGACCACTTGGACCAGTAAACCCAAGAATATTAGTTTGCTAATCCTTATACTTTTCGAGATATTGGCAGCAGAATGAGACCATTGCCAATTTTTGGTAAAATTAATGACATGTTCAACTTCGCATATCTTCGGCTTAAATTAAAAATGTTAAACTTTTAAAGTAGTTTCTAAAAGCTTGCTTATAAACCTTTCGAATGACGTATCAGGCGTAGAAATATTGATTGTAAAACTATTAAATGATGCCACATTGAAAAATTCAATTTTTTCTCATACGTTCTAGGGTAAGTGCTCCAATTATGGCTATAGTACCAATTATTCGCCATAGTTGATTTTCACCCTCTGGTGATATATATCAACAAGAAAAAATTTGTGAACAACAGATCACGTTCGCAAAAGATGGTTGCACTCATTTAAACTTAACATTTTGCTCAAATTATGGTAGAAATAAATAAATTTTCCTTAAAATTTCAGCTTCCTCGCACCCTTTTTCGCCATAGTGTACCTAATATGGCTAATCCTATAAGGAATGCATGCAAATAGTGCGAAAAGAAACCGAAATTAAAAAATGTAACCATAACTGGTACAGGGTTCCTATCATTGGCACACGCTGTAATAAATACTAAAAGTAGTTTTGGGTCCGTTTCTATATTTTTCCTGCAAAATATGGAAACTTAGCTATCTTTTAACATATTGATGACATTCGTTGATCTTCTCGTTATTTTTGTACAAATAGTTTTCCTTAAGTAGTGCCATAATTGGTACACTTACCCTATACAAAAAAAGTTTCGCTGAGTTTCGCTTCGGGACTACTTCTATGACTTTGTTTAGGATCCCTGGGAGGCATTGAAATCAAATTTGGCTGCTACTAGCTGCTATTCTGCAATTTCAATCATGTTGTCGGCGATGATTGAGATATTGCCTTATAAAATCACCCTATTGGCCATTAAATACCTCTGAGGAAACATTTGGCCGTCATGGCCACTTTTATCAGTAGATCAATTATAGTGCAGTCTAAATTCGGTCTTGAATCTCTTAGCGAAGCGCTTTTTTACGAATTAGAATCCATTTTGTAAATAGGAACAGAAATCCTTAAACGCCTAAAATTATGCAATGCCCTTGTAATTTCATGCTGTTTGAAACCGTCGTGTTGAAACACCTGTTCAACATGGTTTTCATATTTTTCAGGCATAAACCCTACGAATAGGAGCAAGACATTATAAAATTGATGCGAAAATAATTTTGGCCACCTGTTTGTATGGAGTGGATTGGAGCGTGGGAAATCACAAAAACTTACGTGATATAAAAGTCAGAAAATATCATGTAAACTTCCATTATATGTCATGTAATTCAGCATTACTCTGTATGTTTACATGACATACCGTCGTTAGGGGTGACATTGGGCCTAGAGGGTAACATTGGTCCATCGATCCTACTCATTCAGTATAAGTCAGAGAACTTGACGGTGGATGCCAAGTACCTTAGAATTATATATTCTAGTGGTTTAGCACGCAAAATGCATTCCCGTCGTACTCTAAATGTGCGGAATAGTGGCCCAATGTCACCCCACTTTGGCCCAATGACACCCCGCACGATGGTATAACACAAATTTACATGATATATCATGTAAACCATCATAACACAAAGTTTACATTCAAAACTAAAGTTTACATGACGTGTAAATCTCATTATTTTTACCCATGCATATAATCCGCTCATCGTGATCATCAAAAAAGCGAGAGATATTTATAAAAAAGAAGTCAGAAAAGGAAGTTAGATTAAGGTAAATATATAAAACTAAGTATGTCATGAGATATGGTTTGAAGCTATGGTCCACTGCACGAATTTAGGCTGGCCTGCTTACTCCCACATAAAATTTGATGTTTGAGAGTTGCCAGCACCATTATGGGTGCTCTACAAAACAATTTATTGATATGAAGTGCTCGGCGTACCAAAAGGCTGAAAACCTCTGCGTCATAAGTCATCATAAAACAAACTGAAAGTTTTAAACTGATTAGATATTAAATTTATTACCAATACAAAATGTGCATAAAATTGAAGTACATAAAATCGAGCGTCTATATAATCGAGGGTCCACTAAATCGGGGTTTACCTTTAGGGAACGAATTTACTAGTTTTCAGATGATGCTAAACTTTTCAAAGTGATGCAATAATTAATTGAACATTGCAATATTGTTTCAAGTGCGGCCGTACTTATGACGGTAGGGTAGATTTCATGTTTTTTTTTTAATTTTTTTGTTGATTATTGTTTCGAATAATATAAGAATGCATGGGATGATAATCCCAAGGTAACACAACGCAACATTTTTTGTCTCAAGTGCAAACATTTGTGTCTCTGAGATATTTTTGGCCGCTGAATCGGAATCCGAGCTCAGATTTGCTCCAGCACGTCACAATTTTGAGCTATACCTATTTTTGGGGCAAAATATGCGATTTTGGGCTTAGTTGCAAGCCATTGAGCATGGTAATATATTTTTTAAGCAATCAAAGAATAAATTGATCAATTAACATCTAAATTAACGCTCATGCAAAATATTTCGTTTAACCTAATCAAAATCGATAAATTTAAGCATTTTATGTTAGTAAGTAAACTTGCATGCAACTTTTGGAGGGTGACTTGTATGGGAGTATGTGAAACGTGAATCGTCACTTCATTATAATGGTAGTAATATCCATAAGGAATTCAGGGACATATTCAAAAAAATCTCGGTAACAATCACGATCATAGTATTCTGAAAAAGTGAACTTATATTTGTGAAAAGGTTGAGCCAAATACTTTTAGATGTAGGTAGTAGGTAATACGATGAATCGCGGAATAGGGGTAGGCGGGGCAATATGGACACCCGGGGCAGAATGGACACCCTCAATATTTTGAAATATGCGAACTTTTTTGAACTTTTATTGAATGGAGAATATAGTCCATTTGTCTAAAACGTAGTTTTAAGAAAGAAACATTCGAAATTAAAATAATACTTGATTTTACACGAAAAAGTTGCGTCATCCGTTTTTTGTGCATGGAAATTATAATTTTCACACCATCTAAAATAAGATTTAGTGATTAATTTATTGCAGGTCGATTAAAACCTGATATTTCTAGAACACATGCAAGTAGTTTTGCTGTATCTACATTAGGGTGGCCCACACTTATATGAAAAACAAAAATTTCGAAAAATGTCAAGTCTTACCTCCAAAATCAGTTGTTTAGGACTCCCAGAAGCTACATTCAAAATTTAAGCAAAATCGGTTAAGCCTAAGGGGGCGCTCAAAACGCTGGAAGTTTGTATGGGAAAACTTGGCCAAATGTATGCAGAAATTTTAAGTTTTCGAATTTTGCCGCTAGGTGGCGCTGTAAGCGTTCAAAAATCAAACCCTTTGGTATTATTGTAGGTGACTATAAGCCAGAGAACTTTGTCGAAGACCGCGAAGTGATCCGACGGCTGTGAAAAAAGTTATACCCTTGGCAAAGTGAGGCAAAGTATGGAGATTTCATTATTGATATTATTCCTTTACATGTATTGGAAAAATAACAATAAAGTTTATCCTCACTTTTCCTAGGGTATAACTTTTTTGACAGACGTTGGATCACTTTGCGGTCTTCGACAAAGTTGTTTGGCATATAGTCACCTACAATAATACCAAAGGGTTTGATTATTGAACGCTTACAGCGCCACCTAGCGGCAAAATTCGAAAACTTAAAATTTCTGCATACATTTTTCCAAGTTTTCCCATACAAACTTCAAGCGTTTTGAGCGCCCCCTTAGGCTCAACCGATTTTGCTCAAATTTTGAACGTAGCTTCTGGGAGTCCAAAACAACTGATTGAGGAGGTAAGACTTGGCATTTTTCGATTTTTTTTGTTTTTCATATAAATGTGGGCCACCTTAATCTACATGCTTAACATTTTTATATTTTCTTCTTTATTATATCAAAAATCAAGTTTGGAAATATCTTCTGCTGCCGGGGCAAAATGGACACTCACCTTTTTGAAAGAAGCGGCAAGGGAAAAATATAACCTAAATCACACATCAACCAAATTCTTCGATTTCAGTACATTTTCGGTTAAATATTCACTATAGTAGACAATGGAGGAATTAATCTTCGTCCTTCGGAAAACCAAAGGCAAATCAGCCGGCCCAGACAAAATTGGATACCCGATGCTCCGAAATCTCCCCCCGATCGGTAAGAAGCGCCTGTTAGACACCATCAATAAAGAATGGCTTAACGATACTCTGCCCAGCAGTTGGGGACACGGCATCGTGATCCCAATTCCGAAGGAGTCGGGTCCCACAAACACTGTGGACAACTTTCGCCCAATCACACTTACCAGCTGCATTGCCAAAGTGATGGAACGACTGGTAAACAGACGGCTTGTGCATCACCTAGAAACCAAAGGCCGTCTGGATCACAGGCAGAACGCCTTCAGAGCTGGCCACGGAACGGGGTCATATTTGGCCGCCCTGGGCCAAATTTTAGACGAAGCGCTGGAGAGAGGAGACCACATTGAGGTAGCATCACTAGACTTGGCAAAAGCGTATAACAGAGCCTGGATGCCGGGAGTCATGCAGCAGCTCGCTGATTGGGGCGTAACAGGTCACTGTTTGCACTTCATTAAGCACTACCTTACCAACCGCACTTTCCAAGTTGCCATAGGCAACCATTTATCCAAGCTAACCCGAGAGGAAACTGGAGTCCCCCAGGGCTCGGTAATTGCGGTAACCCTGTTCCTGGTAGCAATGAATGGTGTTTTCAACATCTTGCCAGCAGGATTATATATCCTAGTGTACGCAGATGACATTCTGTTGCTAGTCACCGGTAAACACCCAAAGGCCACACGGAGGAAGCTACAAGCCGCAGTCACTGCGGTCGCTGGATGGGCGGACAAAAATGGTTTTGAGCTTGCAGCTAAAAAATGTGCCCGGCTGCATATCTGTGAACATCGTCTGTCTGTGAACATCGTCACAGCTGAAAGTCAAAGGTGTTCCGATCCCTAATCAAAAAACCTTAGAAGTGCTTGGAATCACACTGGATCGAACGCTCTCATTTCGCAACCATTTTGGCAAAGTCAAGGACCGATGCAAGACCCGTTTAAATCTGCTCAGAGCGATACCTGGGAAACGCACGCGTAGTGACCGACAGTCCCGTCTTCGAGTAGCCGATGCTATTATCACCAGCCGAATTTTTTACGGGGTCGAAATCACCTGCCGGGCGACGGAGCAGTTACTGAATACCCTAGGACCAGTTTACAACGGTGCAATCCGCACAATATCAGGTTTATTACCGTCAACACCTGTCCTGGCAGCTTGTGCCGAGATAGGTGCACTGCCGTTTCAACATAAGCTAACCTTGACGATTAGCTGCCGAGCCGTCGGATACCTACAGAGCACAATTGACGATGGGTCCGTTGGCTTCCTCGGCAACCAAGCCAACCGAGCCCTAACGGATATGGCCATCCCTCGGCTTCCCCCGGTGGCTGGTCTCCACCGGATCGGACCTAGAAGCTGGGCGGCAGAGAAGCCAATGGTGGACGTAACCATCAAGAGGCATTTCCGCAAAGGCGCAAACCCTCAAAGCGTCAAGGCCAGTTTTGCAAGAAGAGTCTGTAAGAAGTACCGAGAAACGGAAATTATCTTCACTGACGGCTCTAAAAAGAATGAGTTGGTTGGCATCGGCATCCATAGTAAAGACTACAACGAGTTTCACCGACTAGGAAGCCTGTGCTCGGTGTTCTCAGCCGAGGCGGCAGCGATATCGCGAGCCATTGCTCACCCCCGCTCTGCCCCACTGCTAATCGTGTCGGATTCGGCCAGCGTACTCGACGCTCTGCAGAGCCCTAGTAATAAACATCCTTTCGTCCAGGAGATTCAGGAGTTGCTGAACGAATGCCAAAATGAGGTCACCTTCATGTGGGTGCCGGGCCACTGCGGTATCAAGGGGAACGAAGAAGCTGACAGCCTGGCTTCTCTCGGTCGTGAAGGGGCACTCCTCACCCCGAAGATACCGGGGGACGATGTCAAGATGTGGCTTAGACACAGGGTCAGAGAAGCGTGGGACTCTCTCTGGTCGAGGCAAACACTTTTTATCCGGAAGATCAAACCGAGCCCGCAGCGTTGGCCGGACCTGACATCTCGAAGAGATCAAGTGGTTCTGTCTAGACTGCGAACAGGGCATACTAGACTTTCCCATAGTATGGGCGGTGCCGGAAATTTCCGACTTCGTTGCGATACCTGCTCAGAACCAAATACAGTGGAGCATATTATTGCAAACTGCAGAACCCTGGAGGATCTACGTACTCAGTACAATATCACGGACATACAAAGCGCTCTATCTCCAGATGAGGTCCGGCAAACAACGTTGCTTCTATTTCTAAAAGACGCAGGGCTGTACGACCAAATTTAAAACATCCCACTGGCACGGAGTGAGATTCTGAGGCAGACCGCACCACAGGAACTGTTTTTGGAACATGAACGAAACTACAAACCAAGAAGACTGACCTGCAACGAAAACGGACCCCGATGGATTATGACAAGACCTACCAAGCTTGATTATGACAGACCCAGCTAGACCCGGACCAGACAACCCCACCAGTTGCCAGTTATTTTCGCGTTCATACTACGCACAAACACTCTGTTTAAACCCTTTTCCCCTCCCTGACTCTGCCAGGGTTCTCCTCTTTCCCTTCTCAACCCCCGTCATACTTTTAAAGAGATGAACCAGCCTAGGGCTGAAAATCTCTATAATAAAGAAATAATAATAATAATAATAACTATAGTAGACATAGGGTGAAACAAATTGGTCAAAAAACGACAACAGTGGAAAATAGTTGTTCTAGGCACAGCTGTACATGCCGACAAAAACGAAGCTTTATCCAAAACAACCTGAATTTAAATTAACTGAACAAAAATGAACTACTTCGGCGTATTATTCATCCATAATAGTTGTTTTGTAATGAAATGACTTCATAGGTGTAAATAATGTACGAAATTCGTAAAAGTCTCATGGTGTCCATATTGCCCCATGGGGGTGTCCATTCTGCCCCGTATGCTTGAAGACGGTCATGAAAAACTAATATTTTTCATAACATTTTTTGAAGTGGATAAATCATTTTTCTTCGTGAGCATTCTTATGCAATAGATGCTAAATAGACTTTAAAAGGATACATGTATCAAAAAACTAAACTTTTTTGACATCTTGCCAGGTAAAGTTGGCAAAAACCTTAGGGTGTCCATATTGCCCCGCCTACCCCTATGCCTAAAAATAACTGCATACAATCTGATGGCTTGTGTCATGGTTCATGTTTCCCAGTGGCATTAGAAGGATGGTAAATACGATTGAAACAAAATTACCACTTTAAAGCCATCTTATGCCGCTCGTCGGAAAACAACTACAACGGTGGTGCAGTGTAAACAAAAGCAAAATAATAATCATCATCACTGCAGACAGACCAACGCTGAATGAATGCTCTCCCCCAGCATGGGCCGTTGATGTAGATAATGGTCACTACTAGTTGGTAGTCGGTCCACCGGAGCTGGAATAAGTTTTAATGAAATTCATTTCCAATCAAGCTGCGAAGCTCCCAGCAAGTGTTTCAACGCTGTTGTTGCACGCGCCGCTGATGATAGATGGTACATTGCATAGTGCAGCGGTTTTCAGATCGTGCACCGCGAAGCCATGTCAAGTGCACCGCAGCACTTCAGAAAAGTCTTGCATATTCAAATTTAAATTCATTACCTATTTCATGAGAAATAATTCGAATTAATTAGAACAACTGGACTATTGGAAGGTACTTCAAGGGATTGAGAATAAAATTTCTATTATTCCAGCCGGCGAGTTAAACTCGGATCCAGCAAAAACCGTCTCAGATATTCGCAAAGAATCATGGATCAAATCTGTCAAAATCTTGGCCAAAACTCTCCAAACAAATATTATTCTTTTTTCCAAGATCTCGTAATGTATATTTACAAGCACCCTACAAGGCATCTCCAATGTATCTTCAATGAATGCGTTAAAAAAATCTCAGAAGAAATCTTACTAATATTTCTGTGGCTTTGCTACCAGAGAAGGAACTATCACTGTTCTCAAAATCAGTTAACGTATTTATGATTTTTATAGAAATCTGCTTCCGAATTGACAAGAGAGCCTGGAAGGAATTTACCAAATATATTATCAATATATGCCAAAGTTCTGACAAAAAAAAAAAACAAATAAAATAAAATAATGCAAGTGTCTTGCTAGAAATTTTTAAGAAATATGGTGAAAGTCTTGGAAAAACGTCTATCAAAAAACCACACTAGAAATAATACAGTAGTCTTCAAAGGACTTCCCGAGGTTCTTGAAAACAAAATACCACTAATTCAGCTCAAGATTTCATTCCGCTTCTATAAAGATCTTGTCTGTAAGTTTTTAGAAACATTATGAGCAAGAAATATTCCAAGTCGAATAACTATGTCACTCTACTATGCTCCGATAAGTAATGAAAAACGTAAGACAGTGCCATAATTCGTGGAAAAAAAAATGATGACGAGCGTATGCACCTTGGAAATGCTGTGAAAAATACGACAGCTTTTCGACGAATTTATATATATTTTTTTTTACCAATAATGAACTTGTGCACCGTGGAGCGATTTATTTTCAAAAAGTGCACCGCGAGCCGAAATGTCTGAAAACCCCTGGCATAGTGGATGGATGGTGCAGAATTCACACGGTTCGTACCTCATTCGATGATAGGATCAATTAGGATTGTTAGTTAATAGGAAACAGATACGTAACAATAAATGTGGATTGACGTTGATGGCGGGTACGGCATTGAATGATTTTTTTTTAATTTTAGATAGTTTCACCATACGCTGCAGCGGTGCGTGCAAGGTAAGAGATAAATTGGTACAGAAAATTGAAGTTCAATTTTGGTTGATTACTATCCTGCACCGGATCTATGAGCTATAGGGTTGCACGATTCTTATTTGTTGGTCCACAATGTCGCAACTTTACTTCTTATCTTTATTTATGAGATTTAGGCTAGTTTATCTCGGGACCCACACTTTACTCGCCTTCCTAAGGAAGAATACACACTTTGTGAGTTTGTCAGAAGTGAGATTCCCAGGTCATCGGCATGATAATCACGTGCTTTAACCACCACACCAGGTCCACACTACGCAATTTTTATTGTCGAAATCACCTCCTCTCCTCTTCTTGGCGTAACGTCCTCACTGGGACAAAGCCTGCTTCTCAGCTTAGTGTTCTATGAGCACTTCAACAGTTATTAACTGAGAGCTTCCTCTGCCAATGACCATTTTGCATGTGTATATCGTGTGGCAGGCACGAAGAATACTCTATGCCCAAGGAAGTCAAGGAAATTTCCTTTACGAAAAGATCCTGGACCGACCGGGAATCGAACCCGTCACCCTCAGCATGGTCATGCTGAATACCCGTGCGTTTACCGCCTCGGCTATATGGGCCCCCGAAATCACAAAAACACGAAAACGCCATGCAAAATTAAACATAGTGTTGTATGATAGGTTTTCATTTGTTTAACATTTTCAACGGTTTGCAACATATGGATCATTATCATGCTGAAATCAGTTGATATTTAAGTTGAGAAATGTTTTGATTCGTTCATTGGTTCTCCAGGGAAAAAAGTATCTTTTTCATAAGTTTATTTAAAAAAAAATGGGAAAGTAATCTTTTAGCTTACAGCTCATGTCAGACTTGTGTACATATATGTAATACTCAAATTATCCGTCAAGAAAAATAAATAAATTGTTTAGAAAACCTAAATATATTGTGAATATACAATACTAAACCTATAAATGGCAAAGCAGAAAATCAATCTCTTTCCAGCTGTGACGTAAACATTTTACTCAACTCAACTGTTAACAACAATTTGTCTATTAAATTGACGGAACATCCACATTTTTACACGGTGTAAGCCATACTAGAAAATAGAACAAATTAACACCTTGAAATTTCGAAACCCTCGATCTACGTAAAAATTTACTCCAGCTAGTTCTTGTGCAATCCTTTACAACCATCGCTGGTGGTGTTCATTACCCGATGGTATAATATATAATAACAAACCTCGCAGTTGATTCTCACCTATTCCAAATTACTCATTTCCTCTCATTCTCACCTTGATGTAAAATTTCCCTTCCAAACGGCGCAGTAACCTTCGCGGTAGCTACAGATTTGATGGATCATAAAGCATTAGATAGAAGGAAGCACGTCAAAAGCCAAAGCGCAAGAAATCATTAACCCCATGCTCGCTGCGTGAGACGTCCTCATTCGAACCCAGCGCAGGTCTGCTGATCCGACCTATTTCAATCGGCGTGACTACCGTCTGCTAAAGCATGATTCCGACGTCGAATAGAAGTAATTCAAACTTCGCACCAGAGTGGAGCAAAGTGGCTCCAAAAGCCACTCGATGTCAAGTCACAAAAACACGATCGCGACCAATCACTGTTGAAATACCCGGAGAAGTGAAAGATAATGCCACAGTCCTTGACAGTCATTGTGCATGGCTTCCATCAGTTGCGAACCAGGCCGAAGCAAAGTTGCAATGTGGATTGATCTCTACCAAGCTAACTCATAGCTAGTCTGATTTCGAAGGTCATCCTTGTGGGCTTTTAGAGTTCTTACTCACTGACTGGAGCGATTCCGGATTGGTAGCTACCGATCCCTTTTAATGTTACATGGAGGCTTTCCACGGACCAGCATGAATCCATTTTAATCGATGTTTTTAATTTACTTGATATTTTTGTATACTATTCCTTTTCATGTGAGAAACCATTTTTTCATATCAAAAGTTCATATTTTGTCTCGACTAACTTTCAAATAGGGCCTATGAAAAAATGGAACACAAGCAAATAAAAAATTATAACACGGAAACGGCTTGTTCGTTCGGAAAGGTGTCTTCAGCAAAGTTGTAGAATAATATATGGCGGCTCTCAGAAAAATACACATTGAAAAATTTATTTAGTTTTTCTTCTGAAAAAAATGAATTTTGTTACTAAAAATTAAATATCTCAAAAAGTTATTTTTTTACCTTCGTGTTTTTTTGTGAGAATAAAGTTCATTCTGTTAGCTATCATCTGTAAAATTTTTATAGTGGTAAAAAATGTACAAAAAAGTTACGGCACTTTGAACATTTTTGGTTGCGTGTTTTTTTAGAGTGCATGACGAATTTCCCGCAAACTAGATTTTGGGGTTGGCAGCACCCTCTCAGATTTCAATGGAATTGTGTAGGTATGAAGACTATGTACTTTAAAGCAACGTTGCATACTTTGTTGCTTTTTTTTTTAAATTTATCTACACTAATATTTGAAAAGGGCTTAAGTTTTTGACTATTTTATTTATACCAATAAAACTTAAAAATAACATGACCTGCAAAAAAGTGTGGTATGTGTGACTTTAAGGAATTTGTGTAAACTTTCATGTAAAAAATTGAAATATTGAAAAAACGATCACGCTAAAAAAGTAAAAAAAAATTGAAGTCAATTTGGAATACATGCCCATTTGCGAAATTAAATTAATCCTATTTCGGAGAACCAAACCCCACACCAACCAATAAGAATAGAATTCAAAATAGAATAGGATCAAAGTAATTAAATTGCTTTTATCTAAATCTAACCCAACACAAAATGTTTTTTTTTTTGAGTCAAACCAATTTTTGGGTATTTTTATACGTGGATTTTCACATATTGATATTGAACATAGCTTTACATGTTTCAATTATAAATCTATCCAATACAAAGAATATAATTTAGGATTCTCTTTTGAACCAGAACACCAGATTTGTTACACAGAAATTCAGAACATCAACCAGAAGTCGAATTTCAACTTAAAAGTTTTCTTATTCATAAGAGAATAAAATAAATACTTTGCATTAGATAGACTTGTGATTTAAACATATGGAGCTATGTTTAATTTAATATCTGTAAAAAACGCCCTGGATAAAATCTTTTGTTTTCTACCGAAGAGAAACACGCAAAATGATGACATGAAGTATTTGTTGTTAGGAACCGTCCATTAAAGACGTAGCATTTTAGAGGAAGTTTATGATATTGCTAGGAGCCTTCTATTAGGTATAGGAGAATATACTTTAAGAGGGGAGGAGCTGTCAAAAATGTTCTACTAATGCTACCGTGATTTCGAATGCAGCGATATGGTCAAACTCAAACATTACAGAATCCTTGAAAAAGGTCCAATAAGGACCGAAACGTCGGGTTAAGAAAACATATAGTTCTTTTTGATTGACCAAATTAGACTGAATTGCCAATTAAAGATATCATCCAACGTACAGTCGATCACCCAAAGAAAGTCAAACTCAAAGCAATAAACAAGTACGACCACGATTCTCATCAGTCAACGAGATTGAAACTTTTACTACAAATCATTTTATTGCAATAGGTAAATATCATTTAAAATAAAAAATCAATAATTTTGCTTTCGGGATGAAATTGATCAGTAAATGAAATACCTTTGCATGTGCCAAAAATATGTTTTCCACCTGAATTAACAACCCCAGAATGCGAAATGCTGCGCAAAAGTTTAACGAGTTTTCTCAATTTTTAATTATTCAAGTTTAAAATTTAATAAATTTCATGAAAACGCCTTAAAGTATGCACTTTTCATACTGAAAAAGTGATTACTTCCGAAAAGTGCAATTTTATGTATAAATTTGAATATTTATAAAATTTTTGATTATGAAATCGTGTTTAGCAAATACTTGGCAGCTAAAAGCATCCATTCGAATATTCATAACATGTGCGATACAGCCACGGTAACAAAAGTTTGAAAGGGTATTTGAGGTTCGCCAAACACGCAATTACGGAAAATATTGAATTTAATACAGAAATATGTGACTAATTGACTGTAAAACATGTAACTCATCATTCAATAATCCTTTAGCCGGATGATGGTCATTTTCTACAAATTGTTTTAAGTTTAAAGCAATATTTTTAACAAATGAACATGACCCTCACGTCGATCAATTTCACCCCACTGATCAGTTTCACCCGAAATCACGGTACCTCAGAAATGCTTTTCTTCAAAAGTGTGCATCTTGCGATATATGACAAAATTTTCAATAATTACAAAAATGTCATGTTTTGCAAATTGAAATAATTTTTCTTATTTGCATTTTTTTTACTTTTAAAGCGTATTGACATTTTTCAATGTTATGAAAGTTCACATGATTATCTAAAAGTCACCCATACTTAACTTTTTTGTAGGTAATGTCATTTTTAAGTTATATTGAGTAAAAAACGGTCAAATACTTTAGACCTTTTCAAATATTAGTCTAGGTAAATAAAAAAAAAACAACGTATGCAATCTTACTTTAAAATACGTCTTTAAAGCTAAGGAATTCCATCGGATTCTGAGACAGTTTTGCCAAACCCCTACGGTGAGTTTGCGTGAATTCGTCATACACTCTTAAAAACACACAACCAAAAATGTTCAAAGTGCCATAACTTTTTTGTACATTTTTTTACCATTATGAAATTTCTACAGATGGTAGCTAACAGAATGAACTTTATTCTCACAAAATATCACGAAGGTAAAAAAATAACTTTTTGAGATATTTAATTTTTAGTAACAAAACTCAGTTTTTTTAGAAGAAAAACTAAATAAATTTTTCAATGTGTATTTTTCTGAGAGCCATTTATTAATCTACAACTTTGCCGAAGACAGTTTTCCGATCAAACAAGCAGTTTCAGAGATATGATTTTTCATTTGCATGTGTTCCATTTTTTCATAGGCCCTATTTGAAAGTTAGTCGAGACTCAATAAAAAGTTTTAATATGAAAAAAATAGTTATTTATATTGATTAGAACAGCTGTGCAAAATTTTATGCAAATCAAAAATGCAAAATTAAAAAAAATGGATTTTTTTCGTGCTGCTTCGTGGAAAGCCTCATGAGACATACATAGATTGTAGTTTTTTCGATGCAATACATGTTCAGAATTGTGGGAACGAAGGGTAAAATTCTTCGAATATAGTTTAATAAGATATTCCAAAGAATTCAAACCTGGCTTAATTCGACACTTATTCACGTGTAGGTACAATATTTCACCTTAATTTACATTTTTTACTCAATGTGCAATCTTTTCTCATAGTTCTACTATCGGAAATTCAAGACTATGTAATGTAGCTAAGATTGATATGACATGTTGCACCACTTTCCCCTACAAACCAACTGATCGACCTGGTCCAGTGACTCAGAGATTCACTACTGTGGGAAACGCTTGGGTTGGTAAGGATTAAAGTGCAAATACATAGCGAAAGAATTGGTTGCTCTTGGTAATGACAAAAACAGTGCGATAGTTTCTGAACCCACCGCAAGCAGTAATATGGGAACACTTGGGTTTCACTTGAGTGGTTACCGTCATCAGGCACGCGAGAGCAAAAGTGGATAAATTATTCATTCATTCGGGTTGGGTTTTTCTACACATTGCTGGCTGGTTCCCTATGCTGCAGCATGGATGAAAATAATGCACGTGCACGATGCGGCGATCTAAAGCACTTGGCTGTGCTGTACAATGTAAAAGATATGTGAAGTCGCATTGGGCTGGATATAAACTGAAAATGCTGGACGATGGATTTCTTGTTATGTTTCTGTGGCTAGTAAGGCAGTGTAGATTGCTATACTAGACCAGTGCCGACAGGCTGGAAAGCTAGTTACGTAATTGGCTTACCGTACATACAAGATCCGTCAGATCTAATGATAGTCGACGTAGTGTGAATATTGAGACTGGTTAGAATTGCGCTTAATGTATTATTTTAATCCTTTCCCATGCTTTTCTTTTGTAAGACATCTTGACTTTCAAATTTGAGTAGACATATGATCGACAGAGATGTTTTTGAAGTTTACCTTTTAACTGTAATTCCGCTAATTTTGCTAGAGAATTCAATTTCAATTCGAACATCCTTAGATAAAATTGTTTTGATTCGAGCAAATTATAATATAGCATAAACATTTGCATAAATTAGGGATTGGATTATAATTGGAGTTAAAAAGACGTTGTCTTTAATATTTCATCCAAGTGGGCATATTTGACTTGACTTGACAAGATTTTCTAATTTTTAGGACTTCATTTTGATACCTAGGGTCTGGGACGATTTGGGCAGGGGGACTTATTTTGGGCACTTGGTGCTCTAACTCAGTCAAATTTGAACCGATTGACTAGGACACTAGTTGATTGGAACACTATCAGTGTCTAGGCATGTTCAATTCAATCGGTTTGAAACTGACTGAGTTATAGCAGCAAGTGCCCAAAATAGGTCCCCCTTCCCAAATGGCCCCAGACCCCACGTAAAATTTCAAAGAAAATTTTCATATCACTTGTTATAATCACCTGCTTAACTGATTGACAGCTCGTTCAGTACGATATTGGTGGTGGGGTGATTCAACGCGGATCAATCATGAAATTGATTTTGAAATTAGATCCCGGGCGTCACAAATTTTGAAAATCTGCATTTCGGCACAGGTTTGAGTGCTGATTTAAATAGGCTCAGTGTACCAGTTATGGCTATAATACTTCAAATTCGCCATAATTGAGGTTCAACCTTTAATGATTCAAATCAACAAGGAAAAAATCATGAGCAACAGATCACGTTCACAAAATATGGTTCATTTTCATTTATTTAGTATTACATCAAATTCAAGATAAAACTGAATCAACAATATTTCTCCATAATACACGGTTCGTGGCTGCCGCTCTCCATCCTCGGTCGCGCCCGATGCTCGCCAAGTCACGCTCCACCTGGTCCGCCCATCGTGCTCTCTGCGCTCCACGCCTTCTTGTGCCAACCGGATCAGTTGCAAACATCAGCTTTGAAGGGTTGTTGTCCGGCATTCTTGCAACATGCCCTGCCCACCGTATCCTTCCGGCTTTGGCCACCTTCTGGATGCTGGGTTCGCCGTAAAGTGCAACGAGCTCGTGGTTCATCCTTCTCCGCCACACACCGTTCTCCTGCACACCGCCGAAGATCGTCCTTAGCACGCGTCGCTCGAATACTCCGAGTGCTTGCAGGTCCTCCTCGAGCATGGTCCATGTCTCGTGCCCGTAGAGGATTACCGGTCTTATTAGCGTTTTGTACATGGCGCATTTGGTGCGAGGGTGAATCTTTTTTGACCGCAGTTTCTTCTGGAGCCCGTAGTAGGCCCGACTTCCGCTGATGATGTGCCTCCGAATTTCACGGCTCACGTTGTTATCAGCCGTCAGTAAGGATCCGAGGTAGACGAATTACTCCACCACCTCGAAAGTATCCCCGTCTATCGTAACATTACTACCCAGACGGATCCGGTCGTTTTCGGTTCCACCTACTAGCATGTACTTTGTTTTTGAGGCATTCACCACCAGTCCGACCTTTGCTGCTTCGCGTTTCAGGCGGGTGTACAGCTGTGCCACCGTTCCAAATGTTCTGGCAATAATGTCCATATCGTCCGCAAAACACACAAATTGTCCGGATTTTGTGAAAATCGTTCCCCGGCTGTTGAGCCCGGCTCGTCGCATCACACCTTCCAGAGCGATGTTGAAGAGTAGGCATGAGAGTCCATCACCTTGTCGCAGTCCCCGGCGAGATTCGAATGAACTAGATAGTTCACCTGAAACCCTTACGCAGTTTTGCACACCGTCCATCGTTGCTTTAATCAGTCTAGTCAGCTTCCCAGGAAAGCCGTTTTCGTCCATAATTCTCCATAGCTCTGCGCGGTCGATACTGTCGTATGCCGCTTAGAAGTCAATGAACAGGTGATGCGTTGGGACCTGGTATTCACGGCATTTCTGGAGGATTTGTTGTACGGTAAAGATCTGGTCCGTTGTCGACCGGCCGTCGATGAAGCCGGCTTGATAACTTCCCACGAACTCATTTGTTTTAGGTGACAGACGACGGAAGATGATCTGGGATAGCACTTTGTAGGCAGCATTCAAAATAGTGATCGCCCTGAAGTTATCACATTCCAAATGGTCGCCTTTCTTGTGAATGGGGCAGAATACCCCTTCCTTCCACTCCTCCGGTAGCTGTTCGGTTTCCCAGATCCTGACTATCAGTCGATGCAGACAGGTGGCCAACTTTTCCGGGCCCATCTTGATGAGTTCAGCTGCGATACCATCTTTATCAGCTGCTTTGTTGGTTTTGGGCTGGTGAATGGCATCCTTAACTTCCCTCAGCGTGGGAGTTGGTTCATTTCCGTCCTCCGCTGCACTGGCGTCGTCGTTTCCTCCGTTGCCGTGGGCTCCCGTGCCTACGTTCTCCACGCCGTTCAGGTGCTGATCGAAGTGCTGCTTCCATCTTTCGATCACCTCACGTCCGTCCGTCAAGAGGCCTCCGTCTTTATCCCTGCATATATCGGCTCGCGGCACGAAGCCGTTGCGGGATGCGTTGAGTTTCTGATAGAACTTCCGTGTTTCTTGGGAACGGACCAGCAGTTCCATTTCTTCACACTCTGCTTCTTCCAGGTGGCGCTTTTCTCCCGAAAGAGGTGGATCTGCTGTTTCCGCTTCTGTTTATAACGATCCACGTTCTGTAAAGTCCCTTGCTGCAGCATTACCGCCCTCCCTGCATTCTTCTCCTCCAAAACCGTTCTGCACTCTTCGTCGAACCATTCGTTCCGTCGATTCCGTTCCACGTACCCGATGGTGCTCTCGGCTGCGTCGTTGATGGCTGCTTTCACTGTACTCCAGCAGTCCTCTAGAGGGGCCTCATCGAGCTCGCCCTCGTCTGGCAATGCGGCCTCGAGATTCTGCGCGTATGCTGAGGCGACATCCGGTTGCTACAGTCGCTCTAGGTTGTACCGTGGCGGTCGCCGGTACCGTACATTGTTGATGACGGAGAGTTTTGGGCGCAGTTTGACCATCACCAGATAGTGGTCGGAGTCGATGTTGGCGCTACGATAGGTCCTGACGTCGATAATGTCGGAGAAGTGCCGTCCGTCAATCAGAACGTGGTCGATTTGAGATTCCGTCTGCTGTGGTGATCTCCAGGTGTAACGATAAGGGAGGCTGTGTTGGAAAAAGGTGCTACGTATGGCCATATTTTTGGAGGCGGCGAAATCAATGAGTCGTAGGCCGTTTTCATTCGTCTGCTGGTGGGCGCTGAACTTACCAATCGTCGGTCTGAATTCCTCCTCCTGGCCTACCTGAGCGTTCAAATCACCTATGATGATCTTGACGTCGTGGCTTGGGCATCGATCGTACTCGCGTTCGAGCTGCGCGTAAAATGCGTCCTTGTCATCATCAGTACTTCCGGAGTGTGGGCTGTGCACGTTTATTATGCTGAAGTTGAAGAATCGGCCTTTGATCCTCAACCTGCACATTCTTTCGTCGATCGGCCACCAACCGATCACGCGCCTCTGCATATCACCCATCACGATGAAAGCTGTTCCCAGCTCGCGTGTGTTGCCGCAGCTCTGGTTCGCACCGTGGATCCTGTCCAACACACCTCCTGCAGCGCTACGATGCCGAACCCGCGATCCTTCAGTAGATCGGCGAGTATGCGGGTGCTCCCAATGAAATTGAGAGATCGGCAGTTCCACGAACCGAGTTTCCAATCACAAGTCCATTTTGTTCGCTGGGGTCGTTGCCGTTGGTCTCGGTTCGTATTATTCTGTTGCTGATTTTCCGTTACAATGGTTTTTTTACGGCTGGCTCGTAGGGCCTGACACAAACCCCCTACTTTCCGGTGGACCATAGTGCACAGTTGAGCTTAGAGTCCTTCCCTGGCACTCGGACGTAGATCAGCCGCCCCTAACATGGGGATCAGACGCTGTTGTGAGCCACTCCTCCTGGAAAACAGACGCTCAGGTGTGCCGAAGCAAACCCCCCCTTCCCTGTCAGCCTACGACCAAAGTTCCCACCGGGGTTGGTTACCCGATCTTCCCTAAGGTTGCTCATAGTTTCCGGCCGGTACCGCGTGGAGGTAGGGATAGGAGTTGCTGGGCAGAGGCTAGTGGATCACAATGGGATCTGAATTGCGCAGCATACCCAGCCTTTACCGTGCCACAAAATATGGTTGCATCCATTCAAACTTCACAATTTGCTCAAATTATGATAGAAATAAATCATTTTCTTTAACTTTTCGGCTTCCTTGCACCCTATTTCGCCATAAGTATACCAGCTATGGCTAATCCCATAAGGAATGCATGTAAAAAGTGCAAAGTGGAACCCAAATTAACAAATGTGTCCAAAACTGGTACAGGGTTCCTATCATTGGCACACGCCGTGATAAATCAGGCCAAACATGTCTAAAGGTCCAATCTGCAGAAGAGAGGCTCTCTTTGGTTTCCCTCTCTTTCGTTAATATCTCAGCTGTTTATTTGTATTATGATTGTCTCCTTGCATTGAACGATGGTCGAAACAATCGTCTTTTGATTTGTACTGCAAAAGTAGTGTACCATTACATTGCAATAATTGAAAGAGAAAGTGAACAAAGAGAGCCTCTCAAATGCAGATAGGACCTATTGAAATGTTTGGCCTGAAATACTTAAAGTAGTTTTGGTTCCGTTTCTGTATTTTTCCTGTAAAGTATGAAAATAAATCAATCATTTGACATATCCGTGACATTCGTCGTTCTTTTTCTCATTTTTGTAGAAATAGTTTCTCTTAGTGCGATAACTGGTACAGGCACTCTAACGCAGTTTTCTAGATACCGCTTCAGGAAACCCCAATACAATGAACCCATACGTCTAGCGGACTTCATGCATGGTAGCCAGTCACTTATTTGTGACTAGTCCGGGCCAGTCCAACAGTCAATTAAATAAAGTCAATTTTCTGTTAAAAACCATTCAAATATTTTGATCATCTTTTGCTAACTCTAATTATGAACTAATTAATCAAAACATTTTAGGTTGAGATAAATAGAGCACGATGACCATTACACTGCCAATAAAACCCTAATTAATCCACCTAGCGGTGATGATGCCTTTCTCGTGCTTTAAAATATCCTTTCAACAAAACTCGAGCGACATGTTGATGACATTGACATAAATACAAAATGTAAACTGCTTGCTAAATCTACTCAATATGGATACATTTTATATTAGCATAACATCCAATATTCAGAAAGTATAAGACAACGATCCAAAACTCAAACCAAACAAGTGTCATGAAGCCGCAAAATTTTGAAACGTCATTTTAGATTTTCCGGTCATCATTTTATGACTCCGGATATCTACCCCAACTAAACTAACCGCCATCTTGAACATTGAGACACCATCTTGGATGTTCTGGTATTCATTTTTGGACTCTGCACCTAAAATTACATAAAATAGTCGCCGTATTGAATTTTGGCATGTCGTTTATGATTTTCTGGTTACCAGTTTTGGACGAAGACCGGCATTCTTCCCCATTCAAACTATAGTCATATTGCAGACCTTGTGAAACAGCGCTTAGCTTGGGTTTTCTGATTACAAATTTTGAATTCTGGACATATTTTCATACAAAATATGCCCATAATGCAAGAATTAAAAATCGTATAAAACAGGCACTAACTTGAATACTGGGCCATTATCTTGGACTTTGGACCACTATCTTGGATACTCTGGTGGACTCCGAACATATTTCCCATACCAAATACACTTATTTTACATAGTTTTGGAGCTCAAAATTCCTTAAAACAGCCACCATCTTCTGTTGACGCGATCAAATTCTTATTTTTTTTTTATTCAACGTTGACCCATCCTGCTATAAATTTACACCTTAGGAATCTGAAATGGTACGATTTGATGAGATCGCTTTAGTTTTGTCTATATTTTGTTCTCATATATGAGAACTTAGACCTATTCGTCACTGTTGTTCATACCTAATGCTTATCAGGTCATTAAACAAAGCCACGATTTAATTTTTCACATGAACGTTGGTTCTGCTACACAACAGCTAGTCTCTAATGTGATCTAAGGCTATTTTCTTGCTAACCGTTCATTAGATTATCAAAAAATCTGCGATCTAATGTGTCGTATGTATGGGTTTGGTTCATTTTTATATTTGGTAATTTCCGGTGGGATAGCCGGATCTGATTCCATGAGTCACGGACCATGACACTACCGGTTGTCCCAATTATGGTCTGATAATATTTTATTGCTATTTATTCACCTTTACCTAATCACCGCGATTTTATATATCGCATGAATGGGTTTGCTTCACTTTTACTTCTAACCACTTTCGAAGCCACAGCTGAACCCGCAACACTACCGGGAATCTAATGTGGTCTGACCCTATTTTGCCATCAGGTTGTCGATAAGTCGTGACCAGTCTTGTTAGAGATCACAGTCATTTGAACCTTTTCGTCGATATTCGGCCTCCTTTGTCTTCGACATTCGCAACATAAGCAATCAAACTACTGTTCGAAACAAAAATGTCAAACGAATGCACTTCACCACGGTAGCGTCTTCGGGAGACGGTTCGGCTTTTGTTATTCCTGTCTTCTTCCATAATAAGAGCTATGTTCCCCATCTGTGTGTCGTATTCAATGCAACATGCAATAATAAACTAATATTAACATTCATAATCGGAATTGGCTGAAAATCTATGCGTAAAGCTAGATTTAGACATATGTCATCGTGTCAGATGACATTGATTTGACCCTTTCTTATGTTTATTGATCTTCGTTCTACTGCTCGTGTTGTGTGTAGGTAAGAGGTAACGATAGCGCACGAATGTAACAAAGCCGACTGACACCCGACTGCGGTAGTTAAAAGTCTCGAATGTTTACAAGACTGGTCGTGATTTGATGTACCGCATCCATGGGTTTGGTTAAATTTTACATTTTACTACCCGGATCGGATTCCGGGTAACTACCGGCTGAACCAAATATGGTCTACCATTATTGTCTTGTTAACTGCTCATCGGTTAACCAAAAACGCTGCAAATTGAAGGTGTCACATGCAGGGTTTGACAATTTCGACGGGACTCTCGGAACCAATTCCGGAACACTACCAGTTGTCTTTAGTGTGACGTAATGCTATTTTCTAGCTAACTGTTCATCAGGTTATTGCAAAAGCCACGATTTGATGTGTCACATGCCTGGATTTGGTTTACTTTTGCATTTGGCCTCTTCCGGCCACTCAAAACCGATTCCGAAACACTTGCTGGCCGTTCATTAGGTAATCTAAAAATGCGCTATTTGATGTGACGCATGTACGGGTTTGTTTCTCTTTCAGATTTAACCACTTCGGCGGGAACCCCGGAACGGGTTCCGAAACACTACTGGTTCAGATATGATCTGAGATGGTTTTCCTGCTCATTGTCCATCAGGTCATCGAAAATGCCGTTATTTGAAGTGCCACATGCATGGGTTTGGTTCAATTGTATATTTGGCCACTTGCAGCGGGACACCTAGAACCGGTTTCGGAATACTACCGATTCAGATATGATTTTATTTTTTTTCCTGCTTACCGCTCATCAGGTTATCGAAAATGCCGTGGTTTGATGTGTCGCATGCATAGGTTTGGTTCAATAGTATATTTGACCACTTCCAGCGGGACGCCTAGAACCGGTTCCGGAACACTATCGGTTCAGATATGGTCTGAGATCATTTTCCTGCTCATTATCCATCAGGTCATCGAAAATGCCGTGGTTTGATGTGTCGCATGCATGGGTTTGGTTCAATTGTATATTTGGCCACTTCCAGCGGGACGACTAGAACCGATTCCGGAACACTACCGGTTCAGATATGGTCTGAGATGGTTTTCTTGCTCATTGTCCATCAGGTCATCGAAAATGCCGTGGTTTGATGTGTCGCATGCATGGGTTTGGTTCAATTGTATTTTTGACCACTTCCAGTGGAACGCCTAGAACCGGTTCCGGAACACTACCGGTTCAGATATGGTCTGAGATGATTTTCCTGCTCATTGTCCATCAGATCATCTAAAATGCCGTGGTTTGATGTGTCGCATGCATGGGTTTGGTAAAATTGTATATTGGGCCACTTCCAGCGGGACGCCCAGAACCGGTTCGGGAACACTACCGGTTCAGATATGGTCTGAGACTATTTTCCTGCTTACCGTTCATCAGGTTATCGAAAATGCCGTGGTTTGATGTGTCTCATGCATGGGTTTGGTTCACTTTGATATTTGCCACTTCCGGCGGGACACCCGGAACCGGTTCCGGAACACTACCGGTTCAGATATGGTCTTAGACTATTTTTCTGCTTACCGCTCATCAGGTTATCGAAAATGCCGTGGTTTGATGTGTCGCATGCATAGGCTTGATGCATTTTCATATCTGGTCCCTCCCTGGGGTACCGTTCCGGAACACCTAAATGGCCATATCTCCGGAACGGCTGAACCGACCCGAACCATTTTCAATAGGAAACAATGGGACCAGATTCCGCGTCGAATGAACCGTCGGTCATTGAAATCGGATGAGGTTTACTGCCAAAAAGTGATGTGAGTTTTTTTTGTACACATACACACACATACACACACACATACACACACACATACACACACACATACATACACACAGACATCACCTCAATTCGTCGAGCTGAGTCGATTGGTATATGTGACTCAACCCTCCGAGCCTTCTATCAAAAAGTCATTTTTGCTGTGAACATATAGCCTTTCCAGTACACTTAGTGTACGAGAAAGGCAAAAAAAATATGAAAATGTTCCAAGTCTCGTGCCCGTAGAAGACCACCGGTCTTAGAGTTTTGCAGAGTCCAAAGTAATCCCGATTTCCTACCACAATGCGTCTCTGAATTTCTCTGCTGGTATCGTTGTCGGCGGTAACCAGTGAGCCCAAGCACACGAATTGATCAATCGCCTCGATTTCATCACCGTCGATAGTAATTCGGGGTGGCGGGCGTGGTGAATCTTCCCTGAAGCCCTTTGTTATCATGTGCTTTGTCTTCGACACATTAATGACTAATCCGATTCGCCTTTGCTCAAATTTACGATCAATAATATCGATGTCATCAGCGAAACCAAGCAGCTGAACGGACTTCGTGAAAATCTTTCCACTCGTGTTTATCACCGCTCTCTTCATTACACCCTCTAATGCAATGCTGAACAGCAAGTCCGAAAGATCATCGACATGCTGTAACCCTCTGCAAGATCTGAGGGACTCGAGAACGTCCCTGATACTCGAACTAGGCACATCACTCGATCCATCGTCGCCTTGATCAATCGTATGAGTTTATCCGGTCATCCGTATTCGTGCATAATCTGCCATAGCTGGTCTTGAACGATTGTATCATACGTCGATTTAAAGTCGATGAACAAGTGATGTGTGGGCACGTTGTATTCACGGCATTTCTGCAACAAATGGCGGATGGCGAACATCTGACCCGTTGTAGCGCGTTCAGGTCACCCATGAATCCAGCCTGATGTTGCCCCACGATTCACGAACTCTCTTGCAATCAGTGATATACGGCGACATAAAACTTGAGAGAGTATCTTGTAGGCAGCGCTCAGTAGAGTGATCTCGCTATCCAACATGTCGCCCTTTTTGTAGATGAGACACACGATACCTTCCATTCATTCTTTCGGTAATACTTCCTCCTCCAGAATCTTGTTAATGACCCAGTGAACTGCTCTCACCAGTGCTTCTCCGCCGTATTTTAGAAGCTCACTTGTAAGTTGATCTGCTCCAGCGGCTTTGTTGTTTTTCAACCGGCCAACTTCCTCCTAAATTTCTTGGAAGTTAAGGGCTGAAAATTCTGCGCACGTGCTCCTAGATCTGTTACCACGCCTCCTTCGGTGCTTACAACGCACAGTGGCTGATTTCGTCATTTTAGCGCGCATAATTAATAACTTTTTAACTATGACATTTGGCGTCATGGTGTCTTCGAGAAAGTTTTTCGCTATAATAAGGAGCTTCTTTTGAACTATTGTAAAAAATGATCAATCCCCCTAAAAGTGAGATAGAAAATTTAGTTTTTGCATTTTTCAAGATACAAGGTTGGTGTCTTCACAAAAGTTGTAGATAATGTTATTTGTAGCAACTTTGTCAAAGACACCAAGTTTGTAACTCCGTTACTTTTCAAGATACGTTACGTTTTTTATCATCAGCCCCTTGAAAAGGGTTTTTGCGCAATAACTTTTGAAGGATTGATTCTACATTTTTTCTGATGTTCTACAAAGTTATAGATAATGGTAAAACACATAACTTCGCCTAACACGACATTCTTCTAATTTCAAAAATAAAATAGTTATAACGGTGTTTATAGTTTTTTGGGTGATATTTCAAGCATATATAACCTAGCTATAGGCAATTATATGCAAATTTCCTTTCAAGCATGTGAATATACAAGTAATTGCCTCTCTGAGAAAGCCAAAACCATCAAACTGTAAGAAACTGTAAGATGGTTTTTGTACAGAAACTTTCAATCATCTATTTTACTTTTATATGGGATTTATTCATATCTTCAACATATTTATTTGACAGTTCATGGCAGCTTGCATTTTTATTGTTATTGTACGTGTGTGTGAATATACAGAATTGATTGTGGTGCATTCTGGGGCATTCATGAAGTACGTTACACGAAAATTTACCATCTATTTATATTTTCTTACTAACTCACAGTGCTGCATGTAGTCCACGAAAAGAGCGAATGAAGTCCCATTTTTTCTCAAATTCTAAACTTGCGCCTGACATATTTTGTGAACGCTCCCTCTAGTACATGTCTACAATAGTTATAGCTAATTATAAATCTTATTGTACTTTACAGTAAGGTACTGTTTAATCGTGATCTGACAAAAAAGTAGCACTTTATGCGTTCTTTTCGTGGACTACGTGCAGCACTGCCAGTTAGTCAGAAAATAGAAGATGATAATTTTTCATGTAACGTACTTCATGAATGTTGCAGAATGCACCACAATCCTTTCTATATATTCACACACTTACAATAACAATAAAAATGCAAGCTGTAATGAACTCTCAAAAAAAAATGGTGAAGATACGGATAAATCCCATATAAAAGTAACATAGATGGTTGAAAGTTTCTGTACAAAAACCATCTTACAGTCTCTTACAGTTTGATGGTTTTGGCTTTCTAAGAGAGGCAATTACTTGTATATTTACATGCGTAAAAGGAAATTTGCATATAATTGCCTATAGCTAGTTTATATATGCTTGAAATATGGCCCAAAAAACTACAAAACCCGTTATAACTATTTTATTTTTGAAATTAGCGAGATGTGGTGTTCGGCAAAGTTATGTGTTTTACCATTATCTATAACTTTGTAGAACATCAGAAAAATGTAGAATCAATCCTTCGAAAGTTATTGCGCAGAAACCCTTTTCAAGGGGCTGATGATAAAAAACGTAACGTATCTTGAAAAGTAACGGAGTTACAAACTTGGTGTCTTTGACAAAGTTGCTACAAATAACATTATCTACAACTTTTGTGAAGACACCAACCTTGTATCTTGAAAAATGCAAAAACTAAATTTTCTATCTCACTTTTAGGGGGATTGATCTTTTTTTACAATAGTTTAAAAGAAGCTCCTTATTATAGCGAAAAACTTTCTCGAAGACACCATGACGCTAAAGGTCATAGATAAAAAGTTATTAATTAAGCGCGCTAAAATGACGAAATCAGCCACTGTGCAACGTCGCCATTGAAGTGCTCATCGCAATGCCGCCGCTACCTCTCGATCACCTCGCGCTCACTCGTGAGAAGATTCCCGTGATTGTCTCGACACATGTCCGCTTGTGACACAAAGCCTCTGCACGAGCGGTTCAGCTTCTCGTAGCTTCCGTGTGTCCGTAGCACGGTGCAGCTCTTCCATCGCTTCCTGATCTCGTTCTTCCTACTGGCGCTGCTGTCTGCGGAAGACAGTGTTCTGCCTGTTTCGCGCCTGTCTATAACGTGCCTCATTCGCCTTCGTATGGTGTTGCAACATTCTCGCCCATGCTGCATTCTTCTCGTTTTTCAACTGTTCCCATTCGCCTATCAGTCGTTTCTGCGATTTGGAGTCGCGAAGCCTAGTACTACCTATGGCGAATCGGATGTCCCTACAGCCATCTTCAAGTGCAGCTGAGCCAAGCTGCTATTCCGTTAGTAGGGCCACTGCTAGCTGCTGCACGTAGTCTTGAGCCACTTCTACGTTACGCAGTTGCTCGTTGTTTAGCAGTGGCGTTCGACTTCGACGCGTGGTAATAAATAACTGTCGAAAGTTTTGAGCGCATGCATACAGCGACTATGTAGTGATCCGAAACTATATTCGCCCTGCGGTATGTGCGGACATTGGATATATCCGAGAAGAATTTGCCGTTGATTAGAACGTGGTCGATTTGATCGAATTCTTCTACCACCTCAAAATAGTCCCCGTCTATCTTAACATTGCCTCAACATTCACCACCAATCCGACCTTTGCTGCGGCACGTTTCAAGCGGGTGTACGGTTCTGCCAGCGTTCCAAATGCACTTGCAATAATATACATGATATCCTAAATATAAACAATTTGGCAAGGTTTCGTGAAGACCGTACTCCGGCTGTTGAGCCCGGCTCGTCAGATAACACTTTCCAGAGCAATTTTGATTAGTAGGGCGGCGATCGGCACCCTCCTTATCTGAAACTATAGAGATTTTTGCAGTTTGTGTCAAAAATTCATTCGCATCCATCCACTCCACGCAGAGATATTGAATATATTCGCGTTTTATACCTATGTTTTCCCACCGTCCGACGGAACATGATCTAGGATAGCACTTTGTAAGTGGCATACAAAATGGCGATCGTTCGAAAGTTCTCACACATTAACTTGTCACCTTTTTTGTGGATGGGACAGATTAACCCTTCCTTCCACTCCTCCGGTAGCTGTTCGGATTCCCAGATCTTGACTGTTAACCGGGGCCAACTTTTCCGGTCTAATGTTGATGAGTTCAGCTGCGATGCCTTTTTACCAGTTGCTTTGTTGTTTTTGAGCTGATAGATGGTATCCTTAACTTCCCTTAGCGTGGGAGTTGGTTCGTTCCCGTCCTCTTCTGCACAATCATAGTCTTTTCCTTCATTGTCTGTGCTATTCAAGTGCTCGTCGTTTGCGACACGAAGCCTTTGCGTATGCGTTGTGCTTCTGGTAGAACTTCCGCCCATGTTTCCGCTTCTGTCTGTATCACTCCACATTTCGTCGGGTGCTCGCGATGCTTTCTTCTGCTTTTTTTATCTTGTTCGTATATTTTTGAGCTCAATCGCGTGTAACGCTTTACGGAGCTGAAATTCATTTTTTGGTATCTAATTACATACAGTTGATAACTTTCTTAACCGAGGTTAGTATTGGGATGAGACTCGTGGCTGCTCGAGGTTGGCGGGTCACATGATTTCAAGGATAGACATGGTGTGGATAGGGTTTCAAGCTTCACTGCAGCTCATCCGGGTGGTATCTTGGCATTTTCATCGCCTTTAATGTTGGTATCACGCGTTTCGTCACGGGTATCGGATTTTCATCATCCGGATGGCCAGGAGCAAAACACAATTTTCTTCTGCTTTAAATCCGCTCTTCGAACCAATCGTTTCGTCTATCCGTTCTACGTATCCGGTAGTGCTCTCGGCTGCTTTGTTGATAACTTTTTTGACCGTACTCCAGCAATCCTGCTGACACCCTCGCCCGGCAACGCTGCCACGTGATTTTGCGCGTATGCGGTGGCCACATCCGGTCGCTTAAGTCGCTCTAGATCATACTGAGGCGGTCGCCGGTACTGTACATTGTTAATGACGGAATGTTTTGGGCGCATTTTGACCATTGCATTGGTCAGATTCGATGTTAGCGTCACGATAGGTCTTCAATCATTTCGGAGAAGTGCCATCCATCAATCCGAACGTGGTTGATTTGCGATTCCATTTGCTGTGGTGATCTCCAGCTGTAACGATAAGGGATGCTATACCGGAATATGGTGCTAGAAATGGTGGCAGCGAAATCAACGAGGGGACTCAACAATCGAACCCACCGTTTGCACAGTTATTTTGGACGCTAAAACGAAACAAAAAGCTTTGTTGTTGTTTGGTATAGGGTGCGGGCATCGGTTTTGGCCAGTCTAAGGGAAATGTTTTTTTTTTGTAAAAATAGCCAATGATCCATTGAAAACTGCCAATGTGTCAAATGAAAAGTTTCAATCTATATTTCGAAGAAAAAATGCAGAAATCAAGCTAATACTTGATTTTTGTATTAGTGGCACTGGCCAAAGTAGAACATTTATTCCGATATGACCAAACAAGTGACTGGCCAAAACTAATGCTTCTACCAAATTTCTATTGTATTCATTTTCGAATTCATATTTTTGCCCTGGTTACCAGAGTAAGGTGGTAAACTAGCCATTTCAATGTATTTATTCTTCACCTTTTTCCCAGCTGTTCTATCAATATTTTCCGCGACATCACCGCATCAAACAAAAACAATCACTTTCTTTTGTGCCGGTTTGCCCATTTCACTTTTCCGATTACTTTCCATCTCTTTGGTCATTGACTCGCCAGCACTGCGCCGTCGAGTGCCATCATTGTGGATGATCTTTTTTTCAACGGCCGCCCAGCTCTGTTGTGTCTAGCCGACAACACCAAAAAAAACGTGAAGAAGCTTCCCCGATAGACGCTCGCTGACCAATTTATTGGATGATGCCTGTCTGCACCGCGCGCAATACCGTACAATTAAAAATTTTCGCCTATTACCGCGCTTATCGAATTATACGGGTACCTCTACCTACTGAGGAAAAAAAGAAAGACAGGAAAAAACTTACTCAACTCTGGAAAATGGGAGTTATGCGATAGTTCATTTATGTGACGTTGGTGTAGCTTATGGTGGTAATCTACTACACGAGACCCATTAATCAGTTGACTCAACGGACTCAACACATGTCACTGATTGATTGCCTTGCTTGCTCTGACAACTGAGAAACGTTACGGTGGCCGAATGTGCAACCAAATTTACCGCGAGTGTTTCCGAATCCAAAACAAGCTACTTCAGTTCTTTCCATCCAGTATTTGATTTGGGTGCGGCGCAGTTTGTTGAAGCACTGACATTGCAACGATTGTAACCTATCACCTGCTGTGGGAGGTATGGTCTCTTAGTGGGAACGGTAAACTTGTTAAACCAAAAATGGAGCACGGACCGAAGGCCAGTTTCCCACACTACTCCATATATACAGCTCAGAAGCAATGGAGTTGATGGTCGAATGCTACCAGATCATTAAAGCATGGCGCAGGTTGTCGATGCCTTGAATTAAGTTTAATTGGATCGACGGATTAAAATTTTCAAACGACTGGAGTTATTGGATGTTTGTTAATACATATAATCTAATTAAATTGTTGATGTTTCGTTAACAATGTGCCTACAATCTACATGTATATCTTTTTGTTTGTATATGAAAAACTGGGGTGACCCTGGACATCACAGGATTCGATGGTCGTATAAAACGAATTAACGATTTATTTTAATCAAACATTAAACACATCTAATGCCACATCCCTTTATTCGTCTTTTCTAATTTCAGACCAACGTTGGACCGATTCTTCTCTCCGTAAACCCATATCACGATGTTGGTAATCCGCTAACACTATCGTCAACCCGTTCCGTCCCATTAGCACCTCAACTGCGCAAAATAGTACAAGAAGCCGTCCGGCAGCAAGCGGAAACAGGCTACCCCCAAGCCATCATTCTATCAGGTTCGTATCACATTTCAATCCACTAGTTGAGTAAAATTCCATAAATAATCCTAAATGTAACCCATGATTCATTTAATTGCTAATCAAAAAGGTACATCCGGTTCTGGCAAGACGCACTGCTCGATGTTGCTCCTCCGGCAGCTATTCGCAGTGGCCGGAGGGGGTCCCGAAACTGACGCATTCAAACATCTGGCCGCCGCTTTCACCGTGCTCCGATCGCTGGGCTCGGCCAAAACCTCCACAAACTCGGAATCGAGTCGGATTGTAAGTTTTATACTGGATTCGTGAGGGTTTTAGTACATAGGATGCAACTTGAACTTTGTCAAATAGTTGACCCTGTGTACTTGAAGCCTCAGTAAACAGGGATGCCATATATTTATTTAATTTAAATAAACAGACATGATACTTTTTATTTTGAAGAACAAATAAGGTACCCCGGGGCAAGTGAGAATCCGGGGCAAGTGAGACCTACAGCTATAATTTTTTTTATTTTTCTATTTCAAGGCAAACATTCTTCATGGAAAACACAGGTATCACATAGACGGATACTTTGAATTCAAAAATTGTTATTGTTCTCACCATAAAGAGACCATATATGTTATTGTTTTTCATGTGTCATTTTCAATTCACTAAGTGCGATTAGCGTACCCCACTACATTCGTCGTTTTAAAATAGAATAACAAATAAAGTAAAACTTTTTTGGTTTTAGGATAACATGTGGAGTGCTTGCAAATTATTTCAAGCGAAAAAGCTGTAATTTATTTTCATTTGTTACCTTTAGACAACTGCTCTCACTTGCCCCAGTGCATTTCAGCATCTGGGGCAAGTGAGACCTATGAGAGTTAACAAACACATTTTCATAGTTTAATCTCGCTTTCTTCAGCCTAAGTCGAAATTTACACAAAAGTGAAGGTAAATCGGCGCCTTAAGTAATGAACCGTTTAATTATACTTAATTACTTTTATTCTGATGATATAGCTGATTCTTGGGTAGTTCATTTTTTTTTTCGAAACCATCTATTATTTTATATTTTCATCCAAGCAGATTCTATTATTTTTTCGTTTTTCGCTGCATAATGAGTTTTACTGAGTGTTAAGGAATCAGCCGTAAAGAATGAAAAAAATGGAAAACGACTTATGCAAAGTTCACGATTTAAAAATATTTATATAATGATCGTAAACTTATGTAAGGGAAAACATAACATCTGTAAAGCTTGAAAAATTTTTTGGAAGATTCATCAACTACGTAATATGAAAAGCAAGTTTGGAAATCTTTCGGCATTTAACTTTGTGGCGCTTTTTGTATGAAAAAAAAGTCAATTTGTTTTGCACGAGCTGCTAGAGTTAAATCATTTTTTTCACTGTGATTTATCATTATATGTGTTACGTAATTTATGCACGATACCACAAAACTCTTCTAACATGAATCGCTAAACATAAATATTCGCATAAGATATTTATAATTTATGCTACCTTACATATAAGCAGCAATCATATATAGCCATTTGTAACATTCCAAATAGGTCCCACTTGCCCCATGATACGGAGTAAATGAAGATCTACTCAACTTTTCATTATATGCATAATATACAGAATGTAAACATTTTGAAACAGTTTTAATGCCCATTAATAAGAAAAAATATACCAACAATGTCTTTTAGAACCATTGAAATTATAAAATTATTTATGTTTGAAATTTTTTGGCTTGACAAAACTAAACTAGCATTTTTTTAAGTCCCACTTGCCCCGATACAAAGCAAAACGTCGGAGTAAGAGAAAATAAGATTTTTTTAGTCTCACAGTGGGGCGAACTCAGCTACAACTATGCCGAAGACCACATTCAAATCGGACGCCTCATTAATTAGTTATCAATTTTTATCCAACTGCAGAAACTTTAACAGTGATCGTTCAGCTACCCAGCAGGCAACATTGTTGCACATGGCGCCAAAGATAGCACACATACATAATGGCTACTATGTTTCAAGGCAAATTGCAGTGATGCCCATCGAATAGTGTAATCATCATGATCAAAGATTTTCATTCTGGATATAAATCAATAACTAATTAATGAGGCGTCAGATTTGAATGCGGCAAACTTGTAGCTGGTAGCGTAGCCTAGGAGTACCAAGGGTTAACTAAAACTCTAGGGCACTTGAGGAAATGCTACGGTCAATTGAATGAAAAACGCCCTTTTCCCATAGTAATTTTCATACAAACTTTGAAGGGCTTGTGCACTCTCAATTTTCAACCAAACCCGGGTAGGGCTTAATGGCAAAAGAATGGCAAATTTTACCATTAAAACAGAATGTTTGAATGGTAAAATGTGTTATTTGTTTGTTTGAAATAAGAGTTAAAATAACAAAAATAATAACAAAATTTTGGTAGCAGAAAAACTTAAAAATAACTTATTTTGCCATTGTAATAACAAAGTAATGGTAAGGCATGCGGATTAAATTGAAGAACAAAATAAGTTATTATTGAGATATTGATAACAAAATAAGACCCAAATTAACTGTTATCGGTGAATAACAAAATATGACATTCTCGAGTTATTGATAACATAATAAGAACAAATTTAGCTTTTTATGTGGCGATCAAAATAATGGTAGGTTTAGTTGTTCAAATTCAATTTTAAAATAATGGTAGATTCAGTTATTATTTCAAAGTAGCTGAAGAAAGGTAAAATGAGCTATTTCTTTTTTTTTCTTCAATAAAATTTAAGTTCATCAATCAATGTAAAAACAGTTTTATTTTATGGAAATTAAAAACTCAAAACGAAAGAATTTGGATTTGTTTACTTTTGCGAGATACGTCGAATTGAAAAGTTATGCTTGAAATATACAATATAATAGTTAATGGTATATCAAGAGTAAAATATGTTATGGTGCCTAATGTTTATAAATAAATTCTCACAATATCAAAATAATGGCAAATTTAGCTAGGAATGTAAATTATGTTATTGTTTTGATATTTTATACAATTCATTATAAAAGGTGCTAAATTGCAAGTTTCACCATGATAGTAATTTTTGTTATTGATGTGTTATTTAGCATTATTCATGAATAACATATCAATGACAAGATTTGTTATGATTGTATATTTTGCTATTGATTTGTCATTTTAAGTTTTTCATAATAACAGAAGAATGGCAAAACGAGATATGATGTCAAAACCAGTTATTATTTTGTCCTTTGTTTGCCATTAGCCTCTACCCGGGAATCAGCTCATTTTTTTGGGAGAAGGCTTGGAATCTGGTTGAGAATCGAATAAGCGGTGTGGAGCAAAAACGATTTTTGAACCACGCTAATAATACATAGTATGTTAAAAATTATGGTCTGATCGTAGTTGTGCATTCTAAAAGTCGGTCAAATTCTTCACTACTTAAATTTATGCAAAGTACTATTGAGCAGAAAGCTCAGATTGATGTAGTTGCTTTATAATAACTACCAAAATATTTCGATTATTATTTTTGCCCATCATAAAATGCCATCACAGTGTAACAAAGACATCTTTCTCTGTGGTTGTAAAGTACGATATTTCGTGAGCAGAAAATCCACGCCCACATTTTCCTGCGTCTTCCCAAGGACGAAGACAACTTGTTTGTTTACAATTTACCGACGAGAAAAAAGTAATTTATTTCAATAATTCAGTAGCAGTATTTTGTGAGATGTGAATTGAAGGCCAGTCATATGTACATCCAAAAATCCCCTGAGATCCTATTAGACCATTTGAAAACCCCTGTGACACCTTAATCCCCTAAAATGACCCTTGAGCCTCCTGAACATCTCGTATAACCCACTAAGATACCCTAAAACTCCCCTGAAGCCTCATGAAACCCCCTAAAAACTACCTAATACGCTTTTCCAGAAATCCTCATAAAGTCCCCTGAGATTCCCTGAGATCGTCTGAAACCCTTCTGAAGTGCGCCTCTGAAACCCCCAGAGATTCCTTAACAGGCAACTAAATTCCTCTGAAACGTCCTTGAAATCACCTGAAAATCTCACTTTTGTGGGCTTCGTGGCCGTGCGGTTAGCGGCGTCAGTCGTCTAGGCGTTTCGTAAGCCTCGGAGTGCGGGTTCGATTCCCGCTCCAGTCGGGGAAAACTTTTCGCCAAACGGAAAATTCTCCATTGGGCCACTGGGTGTTATGTGTGTTGTCCGTTGTCTCGTGTTGGTTATGTTCAGTCTGTGCAGCCTCTGGCTGAAGACGGTGTAGTGTCTTTTTTAAAATCTCCTAAAACTCGATGAACCGCTCTAAACCTAAAACTTCTCTTAAACCCCCTGGAGCCCCTTGGAAGACCCTGAAAAATCTGAAATCCCCTGCCCTTAAGGCTCAAGCATCCGTCATCATTTTTCGGAAAATAAAAAGCAGTTTTTCGCTGTCTAGTTTAGTCTAGTCTAGTCTACACATACACAGCCATTCATTGAAAGAATCCTGGAGAATGATGGAATCGACTAGTTCCATCATTTTTCTTGTCATTATTAATGATTGCAGTACATTGGAGATGCATTACAAGCATTAAAGCGGCCAGGCCTACTGTGCAGCGTTTTCAATGCAACAATAAAGACAATGAGTGGGGACATCTCGTACCAACCGCTCAGTTTATGAAAAAGCAAAATTAAAATATGGTAAGATTCGGTGGGGGTGACGATGCTAAGAATGTAAATGTCACCCCTTGGTCCTTGATTCTTCCGGGGATGGAACACAGGTATTTAATCCATGTCCTGGCCCTTATGCCTAGGCTTAAGCACCTTTACTCGCTCTCTGAAAATAAACTAAAACGTTATGATCCCATGACCTCTCAATGATGGCCCATCTTAAAAATATAAATTTATTTAACGATTATGAATCTCCAAACTGATGAAAGCAATCAAATAGGAAAGATCTCACCGGTTTAACTGGTAAAAGTCCTGAAGGTGATGGAGTTTTCCGTCAATCTTGATTCGCACGATCCAATCAGCAAAGTCAAGACTTCCGGATTTTCTCCCAGATGTACCCGCACAGTTCAAATAGCGATCGCACAGTTCCTTTGCCCAACATATTTTTCCCGCACTGTGTTTCCCACGTATGTGGCAACCCTAACCCCACCTAATGCATCTGACAGGAGCCAACATCTATCGTGTATCCACAATGGAATCCTTTGTGGATACACAAATGTTTTCATACAAGATGTTGGATTCTTAAAAATGGCGGCCTCGCACCCTGGTGGTGTTTCCCTTCTTCGTCACAAAGCCGCACAACCTCTAAAAATTTGGTCCACTTCCTTGAAATCGAGTTCAAAAACAGCTAGTTTCAATGTTTTTTTTTCGTCGTCGTCGATTTGCATGCTGACAGTGACCGGCTTGCGTTTCATGCATCCAAAATCGTCACACACGCGATGGTTACTCCAAATCGCACGATTTTAAATTATTCTCACTGTTTAAATCTACTCGCGGTGCAATATTTTAAAAACGAATTATATCCACGGATTGCGTAACACTGTGTAATTCGAATGGAAAAACGCCATTTTTTCGGCCGAATCTAAAACCGAACGGGAGTCATAAAAAGCAGTTTTTTCGCTGTAAATCAAAATATCGACCATGAAAATATATTCACTGCATTTTATTCCTCATGTGGAGTACAGTAAATATATTTTCATAGCAAAGACTTTTGTTTTGAACGAAAAAACTGCTTTCAAATGTTTGATGATGACGATGATTTCAATGACGAATTGTTCAACGTTAACCCTTGGAACTGCCCTTAACCCCTGAACCCACTTTAAGTCTGAAACCCTGGAGCTCCCTAAAACATTATCCAAACCATCCTTTTTTCAATGCTCCTCTGAGACTCTAGTAACCTTCTTCGTCCCATCTCAAAGGTCCACGAGCAAAATTCACTTATTTAGGGCAACTGTTAAGTTCTAGTGTATAGTAAAATGTAGATAGTATATGATCAATTCTCATTTATAGAAATGGAGTATTCCAGTAAATATACAATGTTGAAGTTGATAATTAAGGAGTGTATCGGAAAATGTTCAGGATGCTCTATCTCGAAGCTGGGTTGGTCTTTTCATTTCGATTCTTCTATGAAATCTTCACAATATAGTTAAGTTTGGAACAGCTTGGAAAAATTTGGAAAATAATCAGTATTATTGAAAATATGGTTAAATGAATACACCTCAAAATAAAAATTTGCACAAAATGCAATTTTGTTAAGATTCTTCAACATTTCAAAAATCTGTAGTGAATAAAATTTGTACGATAAAATATCTGGAAAATACTGATGCTTGTTAGGAGTTATGTACACATAACATATCATTCAACACCGACTTTCAAAAATTCATATTTTCGATAGAAAAATCTCCTATATCTACAAAATGGTCCATTCCAAAAAAACGTCTATTTTTTGTCAAACTTTGAAGCTCTGCTTCTAATATCTTAAAAGGTTATAAAATTCTATTTTTTTTTTGCTCTAAGTTACTCGTCCATAAAATAAAAAACATACCCTATTTAAAAAAATGCGAATTTTTCGTTTTATGTATTTTTTATTTGCGTAAACATGATATGCAGGGGCATAGAAAAAAGGGGTTCCTCAAAAATGGCCTTTTTTCATTTTTAAGAATTGTGCTTAAATGCAGTGGAGATTTATCTTGAAAAAAATAATTTGCCTATATCATGAGGATTCTGGAGCTTATATATTCGCACAAATTTTCGATCATTATCGAACTTTTTTCGCAATTTCAATTTTTAAGAAGGTGTGCAAAATTTAAAAACATGTGTTCAGTAATCTAGTTTTTAACCCAGTTGAAATAACATTTTTAGAAAGTCATAAAAGCCATTTCTTTTTTCAAGGATTTATACAGTATCTCCAAAAATAAAATTACTCAAAAGTTGTATAAAACAATTTTTGAGGCTATTGTAAACATTTTCAACTACTTTACGATACACTCCTTAATTTTAGGAATTTGTTGAATTTTTAAAACCTGTGAAACTACTTGACCATTTCCCAGCAGAGCTCTGAAGGAAGTTTTCTTAAATATTGTTGAAATCATTAGTAGAATGCTCAACGAATCTGGATTTAGGAAATCTGCTCGGAACATTCTTGCCAGAACTCCTAAAGGGCTTCACAGAAATTCACCAGAAATCACAGATGCAATGTTAGGATACAACTTGTTGAGATATTTCTTATTGAATCCCTCAGGTTTAAGAAATACCATTTCTCTCATAAGTAGAAACTGCTCAAAAAACTTTTTAAATTTCAGATACTTTTTTTAACTGGAAATATAAACTCGTAAATACAAAAAAAAATCCCGGTATTACATATGTATGTTGATAGAATTATCGTTTTTCAAATTTGTTGAAAAATTCATGAAATTGGAATTTTATGAGAATGCTTTCTGAGACATCCCTGAGAATTGTTGAAAATACTCTTTCTTAGAAGATTTGTTTGTAAAATAGTGGTTAAAATATTTTAAAAAAATCGTAAAAGCCTTGTGAATAGCGTTTCAAGTATGTAAGTATACTTGACAGAATTATTTATAGAAATTAAAAAAATCCGTTTGAAAAGATTGGTGAACACTTAATATCATCAAATAGTATCAGAATTAATTTCCAACGGAGACCCGAGAAAGGATTCTCCAATTCATTTAAGAAAAAAAAACATCTCAATTACAAAGTTATACCACGGGGAATTCGGACAAAAAAATGGTAAAAGTAAATTCCGCAAGAATTTTATTAGCTGGGTCTGCCTCTGTCTGAAAGTTCTATGATCGAATGTCTAGATAAATTTTGCCCGAAGTTCCCCATGTAATAATCCAGATTTTTTTTTGTGTTGATATTCTGTCAAAAAGTCGCTATAGAAACCGGTTAAAATATCACCAAGACATTCAACTAAAGTTTTAGTGCTCTAGTAATTTTGTCAGAGACTTGACCAGGAATGCTCCCAATATTTATAAATATTTCTGTTATTATCTCTAGAACATCTTCCAGAGCTTTCTTCCAAATTCTAACAAAAAAAATCTTGAATTTTATTTGCAAATTTCTATTTTCACTTCTTCAAACTGACACGAATGCCACAATAACGGTAAAGTTCCGTAATAAATAGTAATAATAATAACTTCTTCAAACACTCTTCAAGCCTCGGCAATATCGTCCGGAGAAACCACATAAATTTCCCTAAGGATTCGTTCGCATATTACGTAACACTAAGAGAGGAGGGAGGGGGTCTACCGCTGTGTTACACTGATGTAAAAAAATAACGTTTTTTTCGAGAAAGATCCAAAAAGGGTCAATCCATCATAACTTTTTACAACGTTCAAAAGGAGCATATTGTAAAGGTTTTTGAAGAATCGATAAATGTTCAACATTCTATTCAATTTGGTTCACTGGTTTCCGAGATATGCTAGTTCATTGGTTGTCTAAAAAATAGTGTTTTACGAGAACGGTTCTAGCCTCGCGAAAGATCACCCAATCGAGCCAAAATTTGTACCAATGATGCACATAAAATAGATTGAAAAACAGTCAAAATTTGAGAATTCGTAATGTCCTCTATGAATAGCTATAGCTTGTTGAACTTTATTTTGAGAAGAAAAAAAGTTTCCTATCCCGAACATTTTTGCCATCCCTTCTTTAAGGCGAAACTGGAAGCATTTCCTAATTTTTTTGGTTTTTGATTTTTTATTGAATAACGAAGCAATTAGAGGGTCTTGCCCGGGATTTCCCGGGACAAAAATCCCGGGATATCCCGGGATCTGAGAAATCCCGAATCCCGGGATATTTTTAAAAAATTCCCGGGATTTCCCGAAAATTAAAAAATGGCAATATTAAAACAAATGTTTTCACTTTGAAATCTTCTCTTTATCAATGTTTCCTTTTTTTTCCATCCAATTCTACGCTATCTGTCAGGTATAGTTTATTTCTACTTAAATCCAGTTTAGATGAAAGTCCAACTAATTATACCAAAGATATTTTGGCTGAATTTATATCATTCATTTTGCATTTTTTTTTACTTATTCGTTTATTTGGAAGGCTCGGGCGCCACATGGGCATAACTGAGCCGAAATCTTTTGTTTTTACATTGATTTTACATTTTACAATTTATTACTGCCTTTCCATTTTTCATTTATGTGGCGTTACATTACAATTATTATCAAACTGAATCAACAGACAGAATATCGGAATGTAAAATAAAATGATTTATTTTAAGCTAGATTGTTCTGGTAGTATTCTTGGAATTTATGGCAATGTTCAACATTCTTACAATATGTGAAATATGTAAACTGTTGCAAATATTTTTAGATATTTCCTGAGTTATCCGTTAAGAATACTGTGTTGTTATATAATATTCAACAGCCCTGATCAATTGCTTGCACATTTACGTTTAAATTATGAGGAAAATTCGCAGAATTTTCAAAAGAAAACGGATAAACAACCCCTAACCTCTGCAGGACTTTGACAATCTTTGAAATATTTGTTGACGATTTCGTAAAGATATTTCCGATAAAATTCGTTGAGACATTTTGTTCTTAAGTCCAGGCGAAATTTTCTGCGGAGCTCATTTCAACAATCACTAGAGATAATACAAATTATGATTTTGACGAAATTTCTAAGAGAAATCAGGAATTTATTCACAAGAAGGAACAGCACACCGTTTTTAGATCTTCTGCAGATATTTCTGTGATGATTTATGGTTAAAAACAGAGCAATATCGAATTGCAAAAAAAAAAAGAAATAAAGCGAATCGTACAATAAAATCGAAGAATATAATTTAATACTATATAATAGGAATAATAGAAATATAAAAGAAAAGTTGTAAAAACCACAAAAAAAAACATCTGAAGAAATTGTTTAAGTTGTCATCCTGCCAAATAAATCGAGAAAAAAAAAGATCAATGGACTTTCGGGATAGAAATGTTAAAAGGGAAATCATAAATAAAATTTTTGAAAGAATTTTATAAGGATTTTTTGAAGATATTCATATCAGTTTAACAAGAAGTTTGTTGAGAGGGTCCGTCTTGAATTATTCTGGATTTTTTCCACAGTTTCTTCAATGTATTTCACCAAAAAAAAAACTAATCGAAATTCTAAAATGTTAACATGAATGTATATCCAATTATAATTGAAATAGTCACACATTTTCTTAAAGAAAAAAAAAAAACAAAATGCGGACAAATAATATCTTAAGAAATTGCCGTTTGAAATTTTCAAATCATCATTCTAATACTGCCATTTTAACTCCGTCATAAAATTCTCACACAGAATTGATTCACGTCTCAGGGTAAATTATAAGGGATTACTCTAGAAATATCATCAAGTTCTGTCAAAAAATTCCTTCGGATTAGTAAGGCAGAAGTTAACCTATAGCCCAAGTTAACCTATTGCGGAAGAAGATGAACTTTGTTTGAAAATTTTCAAATACCTTTGAATGTCTCCAACTGCCCTCACACAATCATATGTCTATGAAATATGTATTTTCTTTCGAATATAATGGTTATTAGTTGATCGAAATTAATTAAAAGTGCTTAAGAAATCGTTCCATTAGCTTTTTAATCGTTTTTTAGAAAATTTAGATTTTTCCCGGGATCCCGGGAAATCCCGGGATTTGGAAAATAAAAATCCCGAATCCCGGGATTTTTTTCAGTCCGGGAAACAAGACCCTCTAGAAGCAATATTTTCAAAATCGGTTTTCGTGCACATGTAGAGTATGGATCAGGGTATCTTCTGATTTTTTACGCTGCAGAAAATGTTTTTCGTTTTTGCAGAAACCATTTTTTAGTGAAATTTTGTTCAAAAATGGCGGCACCGGATGATGCGGAGGTCACGGTAATGGGCCCTGAACTACTACGTGGCGGGGCTGCTGGTTCTGCGGCGACTGTGCTTATTGTGCCGCAAAGAGTACGGCGGCGAGACGTTGGGCCTCGCGATGGAGAAACGGGTACAGCGGCGGCGCCAGGCGCCTTGGGCTTGACGAAGCTAAACTTGTGGTGGAGCTTCTAAGCCCAAATAATGGACCCACCGGTAACGCCGCGGATTTCGGTGGCGGAATGGGCCTCCGGGTGACGGTGCGGGAACGAATTGGTCTTCTGCGTGGCCTAGCCGCCTTTCCGGTGGCGAAGCGGCGCTGCCGTAGGCGGAACAATGCTTACGACGACAGATCGAACAATTCTGCGACGAAGCGGGTCTTCCGAAGTCGATTTGAGCTTTTGTCCACTCCGGCCGTCCCTCCGGTGATGGAATTGGCCTCCTCTTACACTTTCACGGTTTCACCGGCTTCCAGGGGGCCAAGCAATCTCTCTGGCCACACGACGGTCGACTGGGCCTTGGCCGATGCTCGAACACGTGAGTCTCGATTAATGCTCTTTCTAACACTCTTACTGCTCGATCGTTGGAAGACTACTGACCCCGCTCCCAGCCGTCATTTTGCCCAGGCCCCCTTTTGTGGAGATCCTCCCATCTGGAGAGCGGGCGATTCTCACTCCGTCCGGTCCCCATCTATGACACCTTCACTGCATTAGAGAAATTCACCACCCATTGGCGGTTCGTGAACACAGCCCATCGCCGCAGCCGTCGACCGGTTGATTTGAATCGAACGTTTACTACCTTCACAAACATTTATCCCTATCAACCCACACCAAACAAAATTAAGTTACCGTTTGGTAACAAATGCCTGTAAAAAAAAACTTTCTTTAACGTCAAGTTACAGTTTAGATTTTTTATATGCAAAAGGTATGCAAACGTATTTAAAGCACTTAAAAACTTTCAGTTTTCCAGAACGATTCGGCATGTATACAACGAATAAATGTGAATATGTTTAATGAATCTTTTTCAAGTTCCCTGCTGCGATTCATTTCAAAACTCGTAAATTTCAACATTCGTCGTAATGTATACGACTCAATAAGCCACATTGTATAACTAGAACTAAAAAATTATCTTTTTGCAACTTGTTGCGCAAATAACTATTTGCCATCTAATATCAAAATATGTAATAGTATCTGGCATCCCTGGTAATTAGCATCCAATATGCTTTCAATATCTAAACATTTCCACCATCACCAGGGGCAATTTATCGAGGTGCAAGTAACGGACGGGGCGCTCTACCGGACCAAAATCCACTGTTACTTCCTGGACCAAACCCGTGTCATAAGGCCATTACCGAACGAGAAAAACTACCACATCTTCTACCAAATGTTAGCTGGACTGAACGCAGAGGAGTGTGCTCGACTGAATCTCGAAGGTTACTCACCGGCCAATCTGAGGTACCTGCAGAACGGCGACATCCGACAGGACGAACATGAGGATGCAGCGCGGTTTCAAGCGTGGAAGGCATGCCTCGGAATTTTGGGCATTCCCTTCCTGGACGTGGTACGAGTGCTGGCGGCAGTCCTTCTACTGGGCAACGTGCAGTTTGTAGATGGCCAGGTAAGCTTAGTTGGACTATTGTATCGCTGGCTCCGAGGGTCGTCTCGGGGCTGGCGATCGGAAGGTCAGTGGATCGAGACCCACTCCTCTCCCGATCAATGGAGAGGAAGTGTTTCGAAATTTGCAATGATGACTAACGTTTATGGGTAATTTACGTCTGATATCAAATGATAGTTAACTTCTTTACGTCTGAGCAAATTATGGCACTTTTTTCTCTGTTGCATCTGTACCACCATCAACATTAACATTCACACGCGGACGGTACCCGTCTTCTTCGTATTTTCTCGTCCGTTGTTGTTGTTGTAGGGTCTCGAGGTGGAGGTGAGCGGCGAAACGGAATTGAATGCGGTAGCCAATTTGCTAGGAGTACCCCCTGCGCAGCTGTTCCGTGGCCTTACCATTCGGACGCACAATGCACGCGGTCAGCTGATAAAGTCGGTCTGTGACGCCAACATGTCCAATATGACGAGAGATTCTCTCGCCAAAGCGCTCTACTGCCGTACGGTGGCAACCATCGTGCGGAGAGCGAACAGCCTGAAACGGTGAGCAGCACAAGAGCGCACATTGATTGAGTGCAACAAAAACAACAAATTGATTACAAACTTTGCAATTTTAGCTTGGGGTCGACGTTGGGAACGCTCAGCTCCGACAGTAATGAATCCGTGCACAATCAAGCAGAAGTGGCAAGTCAGCATGCGTCCACAATCGGAGGAAATGCCGGCTCGAAATCGATGGCCGCTCTCAATAATGCGGTGCGACATGCAACCGATGGATTTATTGGTGAGTTCATTCAGTAAATTACCTCTTTTAAAATTGAATTTAATGCAGATTTTCAGCAAAGTGACAGCAATTGCAATTGAAAAAGCTTTCAGATGCCTTAAGTTAGTCAATAATGTATCGTGTATACATCATAAGGGTCATTTGATGTAATTATATGTTTTATATAGATGAGGATTTCCTTAGTTTTTCTAATACAGCACGTTGGCAGCAGCTCGCTAACGTAGCACACGATTTGGATCGAAAATGACCTCAATGCGCAAGGAGGGTTAAAGTACTTCAAATAAAAATCTCCCTATGCAAAATCAGAGTAGAAAAGGCGGAAAGCTAAAAATAGATTACATTTCTACTTTGCCAATTATACGCTGGTATAACGAAGCCGTTACCACTCGTTATGGTCGTTACTCTTAGCAAAGATGCAAACCATATGATAAACGAACACGCTAAATTTGTACCACTCACTTTCGGAATTAAGTGTACACACGCTAAGAAAAACACGATATTCTAAAATGAGCAAGGTTCGCACAAATCTGATCTAAACTGGAACGACTGGAACAGCTAGCGCTGGGCTAAGCGCTAAAATCCAATTAGTTTAAACTCTATAATATTTAAAATTTACTCTTTTTTGTGTTGTTTAGCTCCAAAATGAGTAAAGTAACCAGACATCCCACATTCTAGCTTTTTAATATTAATTTAACTGTATTCTTATGTCATATATAAGATTTAATAATAATTTTTGATAAAGTGAAGGTATTGGATTTTTCAATTCAGTATACCTTTTACTATTGGTATTTTTTGTGAAGCTGTCTTGAAAGCAAACTGAACTATTTAGTACTACATAACATGAATAACATAGAACCACAGACAAACAGACGTAACACTTGCGAATTTTCAATCGACCACGCTTTTAACGATCATTTTAAATTTTCATGGTTGTGACTTTCACAACCAGAGGCGCACGCATCGTTTTTCCACAGACAAACAGACGTAACACTTCGAACATTTTTCGATTCAAATCATAGTCACGGAAACATATTCACCCAATGCTAAAAGGCCTATGTTTGGCCGACCACCAACTAGGTGGCGGTAGTGAGCAAACGTCAAACTCGAACAAAAACGATGCGAGCGCCACGGTTGGGCAGTTGGCCAACTATCAAATTTTGAAAAAGATCGATAAATCGGTGTACGATGTGAATTATCAGAGTGTTACGTCTGTTTGTCTGTGGTTTTTCTATGCGTTTGACGTTTCACACTAGCGCCTTCTGTTGACGATATGGCACAACACAGTGATTCGTGCAACTTTTCCACCAGGTGAAGGTAGTGTGAACTAGGCGATGGATATCCATGCAAATCGTTCAAGGTGTTACGTCTGTTTGTCTGTGATAGAACCTTTAGTTTTTGCAACAAATATGAACACAAAAATCATATCTATAAACTAGATTCTTGTTTAGTTGACCCAGGATTTGAGATTGTTATGTGTGTTTAGAAAACTCTAAGATTGGGCATTGTTTAAAAAGATTTTGATAAAATTTACAAAAAAATAATAGTTATGCAAGAAGAAATTTACAACAGACTTAAATGTAGATCTCAAATTCCAGATATACTTACAGCGTTTATAGACAATTCTTGAAAATCTTTTTTATGTTCATAAAGAATTTTTTCATTCAACCGAAAATTTCATAGTTTTTTTGTAGCAATATTCAGCAGAATCAATTTAATGTTGAATTATTTCTTGAGGAATTTCTTGAGGATTTTTGCGATATTTTGACGAATTTCCGTAGAAATTCACGTGGAAGCTCATGTACACTGTTGCTTTTTACTGATAAAATTTTTAAGCACTTTATATTAAAGTTTCTGCCAGAATATGCAACGGAAGTCTAGAAAAAAATTGTTCTGATTAAAACTATTTTGAGGTATTCTGATTTTTGATGAAGTTTCAGTTTTTGTTATTTTTTTTTAACTTACTAGTAGTATTTTTGGTTTTTTTTTTCTCTGTAGGAATCACTGAATTGGGCTTCTACATAGCGAATTACTTACAGTCAGGTTTTTTTTACACGGGGGATGCGTACCGCGTGAAAAAAAAAAACTCAGTTCAAAATTCAAAAAAACTGCGTAAAAAAGTCTCATTATTTCTCGACGAATCATGCAAAAATAAAACGATGAACTTTTTTTTGTATGGAGTTTTCATTTACGCGGCCGCGCTTTGTATTATGAATGAAGTTACCGGTACACCCGTAGACTTTAGGATCTAAACTCCAGAATATTTTGGATGACCTAGGATATCCCGACTGATTTGAGACTGTCTATTGAACTTTCAAAAGACTTACTGAGCATAATAGATTACAAATCGTTGATTTGTATGAAGCAAGAAGCTAGCGCTGCACCCGTAGACTTTAGGATCTAAACTCCAGAATAGTTTGGATGACCTAGGATATCCCGACTGATCTGAAACTGTCTATTGAACTTTCAAAAGACTTACTGGGCTCAATAGATTACAAATCGTTGCTTTGTATAATGCAAGAAGTTACCGCTGCACGCGTAGAATATGGGATCTAAACTCCAGAACAGTTTAGATGACCTAGGATATCCCGACTGATCTGAAACTGTCTATTGAACTTTTAAAAAACTTACTGGGCATTATGGATTATAAATCGTTGCTTTTTATAATGCAAGAAGTTACCGTTACAGACGTACACTTTAGGATCTAAACTCAGAAAAGTTTGGATGTCCTTGGATATCTAGAAAATTACTCTGCATCATATTCTACCTTTTTAATGCTGTTGAGCACCAAAACTACAGAAATATGTATTAAAAACTCTATAATAATGCTTGGAAAAATTCCGGCTTAAAATTAAAAATCCACGTAAATGAAAACCGCATAAAAACCGCGTTAAAATAAACCGCGTTAATTCAAAAATCCGCGTAAAGATAAACCGCGTTAATTCAAAAATCCGCCATCAGTGTACGATCACCGCTCGATGTGAACAGACGCGTTTACTCGACTGCTTGTTTTCGGTGCAATTTATTGCTGTGCACGGTGTTTATAAAGGGTGATACGGTCAAAATTTGGTCACACAATTTTTTTCATAACTTTAGACTGCGTACACCAAAACAGCTGAATTTTGGACCAGTAATGCTACATTATATGTAGCTTATACCATAAAATTTTCATCAAAATCGATTGAGTATTGGTTGATATATAGACAAAACCATCGACCTACCTTTTTAAAATTTTGTACAAAGGCGCTCCATAGTAAATTTTAGGAAATTTAAGGTCAATAAAGCACAATTTTGATTATAGAACTACCAATACTGCTCCGATTTTTATCAAAATTTTACAGTATAGTACTATTATGAAAACACGTTCTTAGTAAAATTTTGAGCCATTTTGTATGAATACTTTCAAAGTTGTAGCAGTTTGAATATGAAAAAAACTGACCGGGTGCCACTTAAGCAAATTTAACTTTGTAACGGCTGGATCAAATTGAATGAAATTTTTACACAACATTTTGATATGCATACTACACATACAGAAAAATTTTCATTGAAATCGGTTAAGTATCTCTGGCTCTATAAATAAAACAGTAAAAATGTATGAATCCTCTGTGCACAAAATTTTAAAATTGCGGATCTCAGGGTTCAACAATATCTCCGCAAATACTAGACCGATTTTGATGAAAATTTTATGGTACAAGCTACATATAATGTACCATTACTGATCCAAAAATCAGCTGTTTTGGTGTACGCAATCTAATGTTATGAAAAAAATTGTGTGACCAAAATTTGACTTGACTCGACAAAATTTGACAAAATTTGACCACCTAAACAAATATAACTTTGTAACGGCTGAATCAAATTGAATAAAATTTTTACATAACATTTTGATATGTATACTTTACACACAGAAAAATTTTCATTGAAATTGGTTCAGTATTTCTGGCTCTATAAATAAAAGAGTAAAAATGTGTTCTTATTTTTTAATCCACTTTGTACAAAATTTCAAAATTGCAGTTTTCAGGATTCACAATATCTCCGCAAATACTAAACCGATTTTGATGAAAATTTTATGGTATAAGCTACATATAATGTACCAATAATGGTCCAAAAATCAGCTGTTTTGGTGTACGCAGTCTCAAGTTATGAAACAAATTGTGTGACCAAATTTTGACCGTATCACCCTTTACATAGACGGTCAAAATGTCTAGTGAAGTGGTAGTGAGACATACACTGGCTTTCCAATTCCCCGACGATCCCGTGCAACCGACTCAGGTTGACATGGTTCAGTTTATCAAGTCTTTAAAAAGTGATCAGCGTTCGATGGACACAGCGTACAAAGTATCCGATGAAAAGGCAGTATTCATTCGTTTCAAAAACGAGGAGGCAATTAAATTTACGTTGGAAAACAATGAAGACAAGCTACCGTTCCATTACAATAATGGAAAAATGGCGATGGTACATATGTCCATAGCCGGAAACACACGGTATGTACGGATCTTCGATTTACCGCCGGAGATACCTGATTCCGACTTGCGTTGTGTGATGACACGGTTTGGAAAGGTGAAACGTATCGTTCGTGAACGATGTCCAGCCGATTATCAGCTTGATATGTATAATGGAATCCGACGTGTGCATATGGAGGTAGAAAAGGAGATTCCGAAGGTTCTCTTTTTCCGTAACCATAAGGGCACAGTACATTACGACGGAATTAAGTTGCGGTGTTTTGCGTGCAAGTCTGACACGCATCTCAAAAAGGCTTGTCCGATCGTTCGTGATCGGCGAAGTGAAGCAACAAAGCAGGTTAACCTTGAGGGTAATACACTAGAAAACGACATGGAAGGAAAAGAAGTAGCCATTGGAATAGCTGCAGCTTTGTCCAATTTAAGTCAACAAAAGGGTATGAAATCAACACGGCTACCGGACACGAAGCAACGACCACCGGATTTCGCTGCTGAGTCGTCTGACAGAAAGAACCGAAGCAGCCCACCATCGGACGAACGTGAAATTGTTCCTGTTTCTCTCTCCAGCAAGGTTAGGTGCAGAATCGCATTTTATTACTGGATAGAAGATAAAAACGAGCGACGATCATTGATAGCAGAAGACAAAAAGAGGATACCGGAAGCGATGAATACGACAAAGGATAAAATAGATTTTTTCATAGATTCGTTATAATTAATTTTATTTACTTTATTTTTTTTATAAAACAAATACTTAAATTCGGCTCCGTTAAGTGCTAGACACGTCTGAGCCTTAAAATAAACGAATTTAAAAAAAAAAATCAAAAATCCGCGTAAAAAACCGCGTTAATTCAAAAATCCGCGTAAAAAAAACCTCGTAAATGAAAACCGCGTACAAAAAAACCGCGAAAAAAACCTGACTGTATAGCGGTTTTTGCGATTCCAACAATTTGTTTCAAAATACATGAACTTTCAGCGGATTATCATCGAAAAAATGTGCACAAACGATGAACAGAGCTTGAAAGATCACTAAGGAAATGAGCAAAATATGGTGGGAGTAAGTGAGAAAACCGTGCAAGCAGCAATCAGCAAACACGGTGGGGATAACACGTTTAAGCATAGGCAACAATTGGGTAAAAAAGTGTAGAATTAGCTATAAGTTAAAATACACATAAATATAAACAAAAAAAAAATGGGTAAAAAATAGAGATCCTGCTAACCCTTATTTGGGAAAACAAATAATGAAGGTATTTGAGGACAAGAAAAAACCTTCTAACTTACACTAAGCGGGGTATGACTAAAAAAGTTACCTTTTCGAATTCCAAGGTTCATTGTGGCAAAGAACATTTGAATTTTAGATCCTATAATAAGCAGAAACAGCCAAAAACAAAGCCCGAAAGAAGAACCATCGATCAGGCTCAGTCCACTGAAGACCAGTTGCGTCCATACTTTCTGGGGCAGTCTTTATTCGATCGACCCCTGGGACTCTGTTCGATTTCATGCTACGGATGGCTGTTTCTAACTCCTGCACTGGTGGAGCTTCGGTGTTGACACGGGTAATGCGTCGAACCCTTGGCGGATCATGCTGAGGTGTTGATGGCGTGACCGACACTTGAAAAAGGTTTCCAAAGTGCTCAAACCAGCGTTTCAACTGGTCAGCCGGGTCGGTGAGTAACTGTCCAGACGTGTCTTTAACGGGCATCGTAGTATTCATCTTAGTCCCACTAAGGCGGCGTGAGACATCGTAGAGGAGACGGATGTCGCCTGTGTTTGCGGCTTTCTCGCCTTCGTCGGCTAAGGAATCCGCCCACGCTCTTTTGTCCCGTCTACATGAGCGTTTCACTTCTTTCTCGAGAGCCGAATAGCGCTGACGGACTACGGCTTTGGCCCCTTGGCGCCTATGTCAAGAGATATTCGGGTATTCGCTCCCGTCGTTGAGGTACTACCCTTTGTTGGAGTAATGGCAATAGAGCGCTTTTTCTACTCAAATGTTATGTTTGCGGTTGTGTTACCACAGACAAACATCCGTAATACAGACAAAATTCGCATGGACCACGATTTTAAAGATCATTTAAGGACAGACTTGCTTTTCATAACCTTTACACCAGTTTTCTTAAAATATATATTATGGCTGATAATTCTCAAGTTTTCACTTCATTTTATAACAATTTGGTAAAATTCTAACATCTTAGGAGAGTTAAGACAACAGCAGTGCAAAAATTTAAGATTTTTCGCTCTGAAGAATAGGTTTGTTTTGTTACCTATATCTGCAGTATAGCTTTCAATTTTATTTCTTAACAGATAGATGTATAAATAATAATTCCAATTCACTTTATCGGATACAATATTTCTTTGAATGTTGTCTAGTATGATGGCACCCAAGCAACACACTTGTCACAAAAGAGTCATGGCGGCGCAGGTTTTTGTTATTTGTTAGTATTTATTTATTTGTTAGTAGTAAGTCACAGTGACTTCTGCGCAACAAAAATTTGCGCAGCTGTGATTCTTCTGCGATAAGTGTGTTACTGGGGAACGAAAACTCTCAGAGACATACTGTAGTAGGCGTTGATGTATCAAAGCAGAATTTGTCATAATAAAGAACTACTTGCATCAAGCTAGACGTATTTCCCTACAATACAATTGTATAGGAAAAAAAATCATAATAAATCAATGCAACTTCCAAAATGGCAACCAAAGCAAGTTTTTTTAACACTTCAATAAATTCAATATCCATTTATTTTTCTTTATCGTTTTATTTAAAAATATTTAAAATATACAATTGCAGTATTCTCTGTGTGTCTATGTAGCATAGACAATAACCATCACCCTATTTATACCACATCTACTGAATCGACCGTTACGCTTATTTACTGCCTCCTTTGTTTCAATGGTAGCGTTGCAAGCCCTCTGCGTTTGAAAATAAAAAAAAAAACTTTTACCTAATGATTTTATTTATGCGGTTGAATTACTATTTGTATAGGCATTCTGGACATGTTTGGCTTCGAAGAACCCCGACCCGCGCAGTTGGAACACCTATGTATCAATCTATGCGCCGAAACAATGCAGCATTTCTACAATACTCACATCTTCAAAAGCTCGGTTGAATCGTGCCGAGAGGAAGGAATCATTTGCGACACCGAGGTAGACTACGTGGACAATGTTCCCTGTATCGATTTGATATCGTCTCTCCGTACCGGCTTGCTCAGCATGCTGGACGCCGAGTGCTCCGTTCGCGGTACGGCAGAGAGCTATGTGGCAAAAATCAAAGTGCAGCACAGGAACTCCGCTCGGTTGGAACAACGCGCATCGGAACCGTACGATCCGCGAATGTTTGCCATCAGGCACTTTGCCGGGCGCGTCGAATACGATACGACGAACTTTTTGGACACGAACCGCGACGTCGTACCGGATGATTTGGTGTCGGTGTTTTACAAACACACCTGCAACTTTGGATTTGCGACGCACCTGTTTGGAACGGAGCTGAAGGCGCTCTATGCCCAGGAAAATGTACCACGTGGTTTGAGTTTCCGAATTGCGCCAACTTCACACACCGACTTGTTGAATGGAGACGAGCCGGTTTCGACACTGACGCAGGACTTCCACACGAGGTTGGATAATTTACTGCGGACATTGGTGCATGCGCGACCGCATTTTGTACGGTGCATTCGTAGCAATACAGCGGAGAAGGCAGGTGTATTCGACCGTGGCACCGTGGTGCGACAAATCCGCGCCCTTCAGGTGTTGGAAACCGTGAATTTAATGGCCAGTGGATTTCCACATCGAATGCGTTTCAAACAGTTTACCGCACGCTATCGAATGTTGGCACCGTTCCGACTACTCAGGCGCTGCGAGGAGAAAGCTCTAGAAGACTGTAAACTGATTTTGGACTTTGCGCTGGAAAACCCTCCAGAGCTGGATGGATCGGTGACGTTGTCATGGGCCCCTGGTAAAAGACACGTTTTTCTTAGCGAGGGCATTCGGCAACATTTGGAAAACTTGAGGACGGAAGTTCGCATGAAGAGTGCCACATTGATACAAGCGACGTGGCGCGGATGGAATTTAAGAAAACGATTGGGTACCATCCGGAGATCTCACGAGATCAAACTGGTTGGGAATGGACTGCTCACGTTGAACAAAAGTTCTGGTAAGAATGTGTTTTTTTATTTTATTTTTAACCAATGATCTAAACAACTTGCTTTCAATTTCAGCTGCTAGACCTGGAAATACAGGACCTACGACTAAAGCCAACAATACGGGAACTGCGACGAGACCGAGGCCACAACCTATTGCCGGTACACCACCTCCTGATCCCAATGAGAAGTGTGACTCCAAGATCATTGCTCAAACCTGTACACTATTTGGCCTGGATCTGGTAAGTTTGCTTGCATTTCTTCTGATATTTCTCTCAGAACCTCAAACATATCTATAATAATTGTCGAGATTCATTAACATTTGATCAGCATTTGATCTCATTTTTAACTTTTTATTTATTTTCGGATTTGAGTGGAAACCTTCTGAAATTCTTCCTATTATATTTTGGAGAATCTACTTAGTGTATGCTGGATACCTTCTTTCGAAGCAGTCATAGATCTATGACTGATTAAACTTGCTCTTCTGTTAACTGATTACACTGCTCGACAAAAAATGAGAAAAGTTCACGCTATGGAATGAAATTAAAAGTAACAGGGGTTTGGGACCCCAGAAGTGTCATAGTGAAGGAATTTTTGAAAAATAATGGACCGCGGCCCCACAGTTCAAAACCGAAATTTGTATGGGGAACTAGGGGTGTTCATTTCTGTAGGACAATCCTTAACCAGCCGGGACTTTGTGGCTTCAAATGGCTCGTTCTCCGAAACTAGGCCACCAAATTACAATCGGTTTGAAGCATCATCAAGGGGAAGAGTATATCTAAAGAATGATATGGTGGGGATCCCCGCTGACCCTCCCCCTTTTTGCTGCGGGCGGATCTAAGTGTGACATGATACATAATTTTCGCACATCATAATAATTTCGACTGGAAACAGTGTTTTTGAATCGCTGTTAGTGACAAATCATTATATAAATGTTGTTCCGGACCTGATGAGGCCATTTGGTTGGCACGGGTTATCCGGTGGCCACGGAACAGGTTCTGGGGACCACAGGGTCTCAGGCGGAAATGGCCAATTTTTTATTTCAAAAGAACACCATCATGCGACAACTCAAAATCTGCAAAATTCCGTGTGTAATCCAATAGAACCAAAAATTATAGATTTACCCAATGCTGGACACCCGGTGGCCATGGACCAGGTTCAGGGGACCCCAGGGTATCTGGCAGAAATGGTCAATTTTCGATGATAAAAGAACCCCATCATGCGACACCTCAAAATTTGCATAATTCCGTGTGTAATCCAGTAGAACCAAAAATTATAGTTTTACCCAATGCTGGGCACCCGGTGGACACGGAACAAGTTCTGGGGACCACAGGGTCTCCGACAGAAATGGCCAATTTTTGATTCCAAAATAACCCCATCATGCGACACCTCAAAATTTGCACAATTCCGTGTGTAGTCTAGAAGAACCAAAAATTTTAGTTTTACCCAACGCTGGGCACCCGGAGGCCACGGAACAGGTTCAGGGGACCCCAGGGTATCTGGCAGAAATGGTCAATTTTCGATGATGAAAGAACCCCATCATGCGACACCTCAAAATTTGCATAATTCCGTGTGTAATCCAATAGAACCAAAAATTATAGATTTACCCAATGCTGGACACCCGGTGGCCATGGAACAGGTTCAGGGGACCCCAGGGTATCTGGCAGAAATGGTCAATTTTCGATGATAAAAGAACCCCATCATGCGACACCTCAAAATTTGCATAATTCCGTGTGTAATCCAATAGAACCAAAAATTATAGATTTACCCAATGCTGGACACCCGGTGGCCATGGAACAGGTTCAGGGGACCCCAGGGTATCTGGCAGAAATGGTAAATTTTCGATGATAAAAGAACCCCATCATGCGACACCTCAAAATTTGCATAATTCCGTGTGTAATCCAATAGAACCAAAAATTATAGTTTTACCCAATGCTGGGCACCCGGTGGACACGGAACAAGTTTTGAGGACCACAGGGTCTCCGACAGAAATGGCCAATTTTTGATTCCAAAATAACCCCATCATGCGACACCTCAAAATTTGCACAATTCCGTGTGTAGTCTAGTAGAACCAAAAATTTTAGTTTTACCCAACGCTGGGCACCCGGAGGCCACGGAACAGGTTCAGGGGACCCCAGGGTATCTGGCAGAAATGGTCAATTTTCGATGATGAAAGAACCCCATCATGCGACACCTCAAAATTTGCATAATTCCGTGTGTAATCCAATAGAACCAAAAATTATAGTTTTACCCAATGCTGGGCACCCGGTGGCCACGGAACAGGTTCAGGGGACCACAGGGTATCTGGCAGAAATGGTCATGTTAGGGACGCAACTTTCTCGGAATGTAATCAAACCTCTCGACAGCAGCTAACGGTTTCGAGACTGCAAAGAATTGGTATTTTATTTCAATAATTCACATTTTACTTTGCTTATTACTTACATTATACTCTCATGCCTGAATTCTCCGAGACGCGGCTCTCCTAACCCTTCTAATACTGTAGTTCGTTACATTAAACTCTTACACTACATGTTCTCGTAATTTCAACTGACTCCGTACATTTAGATGGTTAAAGGGAACTCGGAACTCATTAGGCACGGAAGGAAATTAGTCTACAATTTCCAACAGCTCAATTTTCTATGATAAAAGAACCTGCGACACCTCAAAATTTGCACAATTCCGTGTGTAATCCAATAGAACCAAAAATTATAGTTTCACCCAATGCTGGGCACCCGGTGGACACGGAACAAGTTCTGGGGACCACAGGGTCTCAAGCAGAAAAGAAAAAATTCCATATCTCTCGAAGAAATTTTTAAATATTTGGTTTTCTGTGAGAAATTCTTAGGAATATCAATCTAAGCTCCAAATATATATCTCGCGTTAAGTTTCATAACGACGTGTCTGCAATGATCGATTTCTTTTCATCGATTTTCTCTTTCTATTTTTACGGGAAGTTCAATAAGTATACTTTCACCTTTTTATACGTTCATCATTGGCTGAACGATACAAAATTCTGCCATTAAAACAATGGCTTGTTTTAACAAAACTTTTATATGTTTTAACACTTCTCTTGAATATGTAGATGTGTCAAAGAAATGTATAAGTTTTGAGTTTGCCTATTCTATTAGCGACAGATTTTTTATCAATCAGCCAATGATGGACGTAAAAAGAGGTTTAGGTAATTCAGTAGGAGACGTTACTGGCTTGCAATTTGAACAAAAATTACCATGGAAAATGTTTTCTCGTCTTTCTGATACATTTCAGTCTCTGCTAAAAATCCCGTTAAATTTTGTGGTATGCTAACGTATGAACCTCATCTACGAGTACAAGAAAGCAAAACATATTGTTCTTACAAACCTGTTGCAAATATTGGGTTGGAGTACCATTCTATATGCTAACTTGGTATGATGATACTTTTTCAGCAACGTGAATGCCGAATTAACCGTTTTTTTTACTATTTCAAAAATGCGAGGCAAACTATTAGAAACAAGCATAAAAATCATTGATTTGTATTAAAGTTCAATGGCACAGCATGTTACCTTAAGCTTCATGAATTGCTATTCAGAAATTCCAAACAAATTTACAAAATCTGGTTTTCTATGAGGAATTCCTAAGAAGACCAACCTCAAAACAAAATATTATCAAAATCTATCTGTTTTATGAAACAAATTCGCAATATTCGTATGATAATTAACAAACTACACAAGCTTATTCAAAATATTTTTATAATCTATATTTATGATCAAAACTTCGAATTTTCATGAAACAAATTCACGTAATTCCGTAAGTTCAAATCAATCGTAAAAAATGTGTTTCTCAAAACTAACTCATATGCACTCTTTACCGTATCATAAAAATCTTTATTTTTGATCTAAGGTAAACAAATCCAATAAACTACCGCATTTTAATTAATTCTTCATAAAGCTCGGAAGTTCATATGAATATTAGTCTGATATTCTGAAAATGTGGGAAATGTGTGCAGATGGTTTTAAATTTTTTGTTTCCTGAAAAAAGGTTTATCACACAATACCGTATTTTTACAATGAACCTCACAAATATTATATTTTCGTTGGTTGTTCGACCATGAACTCTGCCTGGATTCGAAGGTCTTTCTTCGCTGCCTTTGCAATCACCGAGAAGTGCACAAAGTCCGGGAAACAAACCGGGGGCTTGGGTCGCCAGGCGATTAGCGACAGTATCATTTTTCTGAAAACAGTAATTGAAACCAATCACATTACACTAAACGCCAGAGTTTCTCTTCATTACATTGAAAGGCCCTTCAAAAACTACTTGATTAGAAACTCCAGAATATCTTTCATAAATTCATCCAGATATCCCCCTTTAGGGTTTCTTTAGTTCATGGAATCCTGTAACAGTTGTCGATTTTTTGCATGGAACTTCTCTATTTTATTCTAAAGTTCTTCCGAGATGAAACATTCGATATTATTCCAGAGAACCATTCACGCATTGCTTCTACCGGTTATACCAAAAAAGTATTTCATGATACCTCTATTCTATGTTTTTTCATTGATGTTTACAGGAATTTCATCATAGTTTCTTTAAAGATCCAAGATTGTTCGTAAAAATTTTTTTAACAATTCTCCTTTAACTTCCTTATTCCTATAGAGATCTAGATAAATAAATAAATAAATAAATATATATATATATATATATATATATATATATATATAAATATATATATATCCCTAGTTAGAAGTATATTGGAATATGCCATTCAAATTTGGGCTCCTAGACAAATTATACTCGAAAGTGTCCAAAGAAGATTCATTAGATATGCGATGCGATCTCTACCTGGAATGATTCCATTGGCTTACCGCCTTATGCAAACAGATGTAGGCTGATCAATCTAGAAACTTTGAGCGAAAGAAGTGAAATGTTACGTATATTATTTATTTTTGATTTGCTGCAAGGAAATATAGAATGTAGTCCTCTATTGGCAATGCTGAACATTCATGCTCCATCCAGGACATTGAGAGAGCATGATTTTTTAAGATTACCAAATGACGGCCATAGGAGCTTTTTTAACCCGTTTGTAGAATGTTGTCGATTAGGCTGGAACAAATTTCCATTTCTTCTAATGTCACCCCCCCCCCCCCCCCCCCTCGCAAAATTTTGACCAGATTTCACATTTTTGAGGGGGGGGCAAAAATAAAATTTTAACGAAAATGAAATTTTTTTTTACGAAATCTGGGCTACTCACAAAATTCCTTAACAAATCCGATGAGTTTTGTGATTTTGCCTAATTGTTCGGGTATTTTCTCACAAAATCCATTTATTTATTATTGTCCCCCCCTTGACGAGTCAAACAGCAAAGTGACAAAAGAAGAAAATGATATTTGTTCCGGCCTTATTTAATTGTGATTATTATATGTATGATTTTAGTATTAGCAAAACTATATTTAAGAATAGAATAAGAAGCAATATTCACTGTTTGATAGGAATATCTTAGACGGTGTCCAAATAAATATATATATATATATATATATATATATATATATATATATATATGTGTATATACAGGGGGTAGACAAAATGTTTGGGATAGGCAAAATTTTTTTGTCTCAAATAATGTTCAATGAACTGTAACTTTTTGCGTAGTTTATCAAAAATTCTCAAATTTTCACTGCAATTTGTCCAGCTAGTAAACTATAATTTGTACAGGTTTGGGTTTTGTTGGTTAACCCTACATTGAGTAAGAGCAATTTCAGCAAAATGCTTCTTTTCTGAGAGCTGTTTTTAAAAGTGTTATATCTCAAGGTACAGTTAACGTAATTTAACGAAATTTTGAACATTCATTACTAATTTATTGGTCTTTGAAAAACATTTGACTTATCTGAATTTTTTTTATAAGAAAGAAAGTTAAAGCGGATTTAATTTTCAAGTGAGAATTTCTAAACATTATACGATTTTGACATATTTGCATTACCTTTTCTATATTATGGATGGCCGTTTTGTTACTTACGTTTCAAATATATTTATATTAAGATGTATTGGAGGCTTTTCAAGTAAACAAAAATCACTTTCATAAATTTTCATACGATGTCAAAAATTTTGCTTTGGTTGTATATATTGAAAAAAATATTTCAATCGCTTTAACTTTCCTTCTTGTGTAAAAAATTCAGTTGAGTCAAATGTTTTTCAAAGATCAAGATATTAATAATGAATGTTCAAAGTTTCGTTAAATTACGTTAACTATACCCTGAGATATAACACTTTTAAAAATAGCTCTCAGAAAAGAAGCATTTTGCTGAAATTGCTCTAACTTAATGTAGGGTTAGCCGGCAAAGCCCAATTTTGTACAAATTATAGTTTAGCTGGGACAAATCGCAGTGAAAATTTGAGAATTTTTGATGAACCATAATAACCAAAAAGTTATAGCTCATTGAAAATTTTTTGAGACGAATAAAATTTGCCTATCTCAAACATTTTGTCTACCCCCTGTATAAATATATATATATATATATATATATATATATATATATATATATATTTTTTTTTCTTTATTATCGAGATTTTCAGCCCTTGGCTATATATAATATATATATATATATATATATATATATATATATATATATATATATATATATATATATATATCTTAAGTGATTTCTTCCCAGTAATGTAGCTATTTGGATGCGAATGAGACATTTTAGGAAATATATTTCGAATATACACATTTTGCACACATTTTTATTTGAAAAATAACATACTATAATATACTTAAAAATGCAATTTCGAAATAGGTTGACGCGTATACTCCGTTGTTGTGTCTCGCATGAGACTCCACACATAATCACCCATCATTTTCGATGTTGCTTGGCACTGATATCGTTGCTCCATATGTTTTATATCTTGATGAAAACGTTCGCCTTGTTCCTCTGAGTATACACCCATATTTTCTTTAAATTTATCCAAATGAGAATGAAGAATGTGCACCTTTAGTGACATTCGACACCCCATGGTTTCAAAATTTTTCATCAGTTCATGTACTATGGCCTCATATCTTGGATCACGATTATTCCCTAAAAATCCTTGAACTATATCTCGAAAGCTTTTCCAGGCTGCCTTTTCTTTCTCATTCAATAATTTCGGAAACGATTCCGATTTTATAAGTTTTTTTACTTGTGGTCCTGTAAAAACACCGGCAGTTATTTTTGCCTCGGAAAGTTTCGGAAACAGTTTTGTTATAAACTTAAATGATTCCGAATCCTTATTCAATGCTTTCACGAATTGCTTAATCAAACCAAGTTTTATATGAAGAGGTGGCATTAAAATTTTTTCCATGTTCACTACTGGATCGTTTTTAACATTTTTTTCGCCGATTTTGTATTGGGCTCTGATTTCCCAATTTTTAATTTTATAGTGGTTCTCTGTGTCTCTGCTGTCCCACAGGCACAGGAAACAAGGGAATTTAGTATACCCTCCTTGTAATCCAATTAGGAAACCAATCATTTTAAAGTCGCCTATTACCTCCCAACCAAATTTTTCATACTGAATTTTGTTGAATAACAATTTTGTTGTGGCATAACTTTCTTTCAGGAGAATGGAGTGTGCAATGGGTAGAGATGGGTACTGCTCGCTTTTTACGCGGTTGTGCAGTAGCACAACCTTCAAACTTTTTGAAGAGCCATCAATAAAGAGCCGCCAGTCTCTTACAATCAATGGAATGCCGATTTCAGAAAATAGACCTGCAAAAAAAGAGATACAGTTTTCTTCGTTTTGATGCTGTTGTCATCCGAATAGATAGAAATACCCACCCTCGATATCTCTACAAAAGCAAATTCCATCTTCGCTGGTGTAATAGGAGGAAAACTCTTCATCGCGAGTTCTCTGGGATGTTATTCTGACGGATTCATCCAGCAAACTCCATTGCTTCAGCCTAGATAACAATAATTCGCTTTTGTTTTTAGGGAGTGCAAGGTCACGAATCAAATCATTTATTTCCGTTTGATTCGGATAATGTGGAATATTGAGCACTCCTCCTTGAAGTTGTAAAGACTCACTACTTGGGACAGAACTTCCACTAACTGTCGATATTGTAGTGGTACTAACAGCCGTTTCACAGGTACGTTGAGGTATGGGGCGTTCAGCGGAATGTGGAATTGGCGCACGTGATGAAGGGATATCAGGGTAAGTTGACTTTTTTTGACCACTAGCCAAATTCACAACACAAAAATAACAGTCGGTTTGATGATTTGAAGGTGAATGCCAAATCCGAGGCACAGCAAATTCCATTAATCTGTTTTCTCCTTGGTACCAACCTGAAATTTGTTTGAATATTTGTATTTGAATAATTGAGAATTTAAAAGGAATCAATAAATAGTAAATATAACATAAACATTCTGCTAACAGTTTTTGATGGTATAAAAATTGTACAAGATTTTGTTATGACAAGTATGAAATAGTTTTCATTCTTTCCTGAGTAAATCTATAATACAACACATAGAAATATTTAAAAATGGTAATGCTGCTCAGAGAAGATTTAAGTTTTACAAATTTCTAAAATGACTAATAAATAATACCTTTTCTCCCAAAAATATTTCAAACCTGAAGTGCTTATCTTGATATACCATATTGCGTTGAAAATACATGTTTTACCATACTAAAGTTTTACGATACTTGATACATTTTGTATTCATCCAAATAAAATGTGGGTCATTCCATGTCAAATCGACAAATTTTTCATATGTTTTTGCCACTAATCTTTCAAATACTAATTTATATATTCTAGTTGAATAGAGCCTGCCTTAAAAAACTCTCAGCTCGATTTCTAACACTCGGAGATCATTCGTTCAATCCACAACAAAATTTGAATTTTTAATTATTTTTGAAAAAATCTCGTAAAACGCAATATGCATTCACTCATATCTGGTCAGCCAGAAGTCACTCTGTTTATCTTTTTATGTCCCTAAAAAGCTTTTTCTGCGTAGAATCTGATAGAAATAATCACAACACGGATTTCTTGAAATTTATCTATCATTTATGTGTTTTAATCCTATTTTGAAAGATTTCTCAAAAACACCCCTCTTTTTTGTCGATTTTTTAATTTTAAAAGATTTTTTTGACAGTTTCCCATCTTTTCCGCTTCTTTGTACAGAGTAATATTTGTATTAACAACGATAGACAATTTTAAAGTAGTGCTTCGAGTATTTAGGGAAATGTGAACCTACAGTATGACATTCATTGGTTAATATTATTATCGTCATGTATTACATATATTATATCACCTATCGAGCATATCATTCGTAATAGTAAAAAAACTAAATTACATAAACATTTAATCAATATAATTAATATACTACCCTAAACAAGTTTGATATTGTTGTGGGATTGAATTTTCAACTTACTAGACCAACATGTGAGAGGAGCACCTGTTGGTCTAGACTCTAGATCTTATCAAAAATTCACTCTAATACATGACAAATGTTTAGTCTTTGAAATCACCATAAAGAAATGTTTTCCATCCTCCACCCAACCATTCGAACAAACGCTCTAGTCGTAATTGTACATTGATTCTCCTCTGAGCTACACTGCCTGTAATCGCTGAACAGTCCCAACGGACTCCTATAATGAACTGGCATAGATAGAACAATGATAAACAATAATAAGATGTTGTGCTTATAGTTCTACCGTAGATAAAGTAGAAATAAAAGTCAGTATTGTGAACTATCTGTTTCAATTGAGGGGCCCCCAGATACATAGTGGCTTAAGTGACATTTTGGTCAATTTTTAGTTGATTATAGACAAATATTCATCAGACTTCATGCTTTTCAGCACTATTTTTAGATGTAACGTCAACTAGAAAAAACAGTAATTGGGAGAAAATTTAGTTAATTTTGGAACTCTTAAACAATTTGTATTGGAAGAAAAACTTTTGAGCTTAGTGGGTTTTGCGCAGAGTTTGGTGCCTACACGGTACAGTTCCTACCTTTCAACATGGTGCTCCCAGTTTAGTCCTACTGAAGGCAAAGTTTCAACTGTTGTTTTGTCTTTTTTGTACTTTTTTTCAGGAGTGAGCACCCATGATGTTAAAATGAACTGAATTAATCGGTGCCGTAACAGTCTGTTTACGGTTAGGATAAATTTAGGCGCGTAAGATTTTTAATGGTACGCTGATCCTATAACTTTTCTCTAATAACGAAGATTTCTTCATGATGAAAATATTTATATTTATATTGTTTTTTATTTATTGGTCTGTTTTTTAGACTACTGTCATCTATATATGTAAGGGATTCTGATTTTGAAACAGTTAAACGCAATAAATGACTATTATAAGTAAACAACTGAATATTATTCAATAGGAGCTAATTTTTCTGATAACTCGAAACCCAACTTTTACAATATCCCACGAAGGTTATACTTATTTTACTCTGTACAAATAAGCGAAAAAAGTGGGAAACTCTCAGAAAAATCTTTTAAAATTGAAAAATCGAGAAATAAAAGGGGTGTTCTTGAGATATCTATCAAAATCGGATTAAAACGTATAAATTTGAGAGAAATGTCAGGAAAACCATATTGAGATTATTTTTATCAGATTCTACACAGAAAAACCTTTTTAGAGACATAAAAAGATAAGCGGTATGATTCCTGGCTGATCAGAAATCAGTAAATACGTAATGCGATTTACGGATTTTTTTCAAAAATAATCAAAATTTAAAAATAGTGTGTAGGTTGAACGGATAATCTCCGAGTGTTACAAATCGAGCTGAGGCCATTATAAGCCATTTCCGACCTGCTGAAATTACTTTGAACATTACTTGGAATATCATGTGCCAATCGATTTGTCGATTTGGTATGGAATGACCCATGTTACATTTCATTTTATTCCTCTTTCATACAATAATTCTCTTTCATTGAAACATCACCCTGGTGGTTTTCTTCGGAACTCCAGTGGCAATCACTTTACACCCACCGAAATCTCTGGGTTGCCTTTCAATTAATTTTGCTGAGTTTAGGATGGAAGTTAGCTTTACCTGAAACTTATCACAACCAAAAAATCGGCCCAATCAAATACAAGGCAGCTAAAAATTTGCGGTGTGCAGAACATCAAAGTTACTTTAGGAATTCAATTGCATTCATCTTCAAAGTGTATACAGTCGAAACTAAGTATGTAAAATTTTCTAAGAAATCTCAGGAAGAATTCCTCAACAATTCTCTAGTAGCACTCAAGAAGACATTTCTGTGAAAGATTAAAAATTATCTTAAAAAAAAAATAAAGACATATATGAGAGAATTAAAAAAATGGCTGCCTTGTAAAAACCGAGAGCATGCATCTTGACTTCTTTGTGGTATTGTTGGAAAATACATTAGAAGTAGGGTAGATGATGATGAATGGGCCAGTCCAAAAACTGATCATGGTTGGACCAATTTTGAAAACCCAAAATAATGTATTGTTTTCTTAAAAACTCAAACTACACTCTCACTAATGACAAAATATGACTCTTTCTTCATTGAAATCACATCGGTTTTAATTAAATTACCGCCAAATATTTAAATTATTAATGGTTTTAGAAAGGCTTTCTAGAAGCCCTAGTGGAGCACCAAAAATGCTCAGTTTGTAGCATCGAGAACATAGAAATTCTTTTTCATTTCCTGATCTTTTTTCGTTATTCTATTGCAAAAATATCTAACCTTCTTTGGCGGTTGACCGACATTTGTCCGAAAACCAGTACCCCGAAAGAAGTTTCTCCGAAAGTTTTTCCCTCGAAAAACGATTCCCCGAATGAACCGTTTCCCCGAATGGACCGTTTCCCCGAAATATTTTTGAATGCAGTTTATTTATGAAAATACCGAAACGGTGTAATCTTGGTTGGACCAAACCATTACACCGTTGGTTACTAGGTCCGGCTTAGTTTGTTTACAGTTTTCTTTGCGCGCGATGTCAATTTCAAAACGTTCGTCGGTCTCAAAATGAAGTGGAAGAGTTTTGAAATTGCAAATATTTGATCTCTACGTACATTATATCAAATAACAGAGCCTTTGCCATCGCGCCCCGACCGTATGGATAGCTGCTCGTCCTGAAATTCGCCCAGTACACCGAGGCTCCCGAAGTTTCATCATTTTAATATCATATCCGGATTCCGTGCGCGGTATCTGCGGCCCGCTACCGATCGTTTGGCCAACCGAAAGCCTCGTACATTAATTGGTTATCACTTCTTGCAACACCGATTCGTTTCGGAACGACAATGCTGACCTGAAGTCCAATTTTCGCTGCGATTCACAAGGAATAAGAAAAGGTTAGTCGAAAAAATGTCTTCATGTTTCGTTGGTTCATCCATGATCATTTATTTGGTCCAACCATAAGCAGCAATGGTCCACCAAGATCAGAATCTTTTGCTCATAAAAGTTAATTTATAAAATAAATGTGCTAGTTATTTCATGCTTCTATGTCGTTTTTTGAAAATTAGATGAGTAAAGCTTTCAGCGAATCACAACTTGGCTGTATAAAATTGGCTACTTTATATATAAAAGAGGCTTCTATTATGACTAAGTGTTGGAATCAACGAAATTGGTCCATTCATCATCATAGACCCAACTACTGTTTTGTTTTTGGTTCAAATACCAGAAATTTTTCGAGTGAAATAAAAACAGATTTCTGACACAACCATTTGTTAGAAAAAGCAGTAAAACGTAAACATATGAATAAGTTATAGAACGTCTATTCTGCCCTTTTAAGCATATCTGAACTATGTTGAATTCAATGCAAGTAGCATTTTTCTCAGTTACAAAGCCATTTAAAATTAATTGGATTTTTGTTTTCATCAGGTTTCATAGCTTAATATAGCACAATAACGTTATGTATCTTTCTGACATTGATTTTAAAATATTGTTTTTGTTAGAGCGAATGGGTCAACCTCATTGAAAAACAACATGGTACAGATACGCTTAGAATGGCAGTATTGTATAGATAAAAAAATCATTCTAAATTAAATACTGTACCATGCAACCGTCTTGTGCAATTATGACAGGCATAATGTGGCACCCACTGTTTATCTTGATGTTCGACTTCGATGTTGAAATATTGCTTGTATGCTTCATATAACTTGGTATCTTTTCGCAATGTATGTTTGGTTGTTGTCCTGGTAATAAAGTAACCACAAATGTAACAAAAATCATCTGGATGATGATTGCAGTCATCAGATCGCCAAAGCATCTGAAAAAGTGAACAGAAATTTAGCTAAAGCTTTTCAAGCACATTTAGTAATTTACCTCTGGTTTGCCATTGTCAACAGGCCGTAATTTCTGATTAACACTTGATGCAACGTTTTCTGAAGTATGATCGACGATCTGTTCAGCTGCTGCCACTTGTTGTTCTTCCATATCTGAAGTTGAAACCCTTCGAGCATCACCAGTTGCAGAGACATTTGTGCGACTTAGACCAGATCCGCTTGGTCCAGCATACAAGGTTGGAGCTTGTGATGAAGGAATATTTGGATAAATATTTAAGTTCCTCCCGCGAAAGATTTTTGCCAAACAAAAATAACAGTCATTTTGATGGCTAGTTGGCTGACTCCAAATTCTTGGCCTGTCAAATTTCAACCTTGCTGATCTATCTTTTGCTGGTTCTTTGAAGAGAAAACATATTATATTTTTTTTTGTTTCTATTGAAAAATAAGCTAGAAAGCTCAAATGCGGTATCAAAATTTCAACAGGGCATAATTGCTTTTGAAGACGGCCTTTTCTGTCAAGTCGTATTTCAGTCCTACCTAAAATCCATAGCCACTATATAAAAGAGGTTTATACTAATTCTAGTAGAAAGAATTTTTAAATAAATTCATTATTTAGATGGCTGAAAGCATCTCTACTTTTCAAATAGTGAATTGTATAGTAGGGCTAAAGTACGACCTACGGCTTTAAAATAGAGTTGTTTTCAAAAGCAATTGGTCAGGGTTCTGCTAAACCGAACTATTTACCATATGAAAACCATCGATGGTGGCAAACATACTAGACCTAACTGATAAGAAAGTTGTTCATCCCAATTAATTGTGAACTATATTACTAACATTCTGTAGAAGAAATTCGTACCCACAACACATACGGAAATTGTTTTCCGGCAATTTACGGATAAAAACAGTGGAAATTATTCAAAATGGCAAATAGTTCGGTTTATCAGAACTCCAACAAATTACGCGCGTTTGAAATATTGTTACTAATAAAATTGTCAATTTATCTAAAACCTACTAAGCAATCCAACAGCACAACTCTGACAAACGAAATGTGGAACCCAATATTTGTCTTGGTTTTTGATTTCCAGGCCAAAATATTCTTGGTATGCTTGTCTTAATTTAGCTCCATCAGAAATTGAACACTTTTTCACACGGGAGCTTATAAACTCTCCACAGACGTAGCAAAATGAGTCAGGTGAGTGGAGACATTCGGTCGATGACATTTTTTTTTGTATTTCAGTTCTAGGCACTTTGGATTCTTATTACTAAGCACACTTGAACTCAAGTACAACTACTGATTCAGAAACAGAAACTGTAATTTTGCCGAGCAAAGCATTCGTATAAGGACTGTATCGAAAAGTTATTAGCAATGATGAAAACGGCTTCAAAAGATTAGGTTCAACATACAAGTAATTTGATGTTTAACCTTTCGCTGATCGCGCTGTTGTATTGTGTAAAACTCGCTTAAAAAAGCTCGTTCGTTGTACACAGCAACAGCGCGGTGCTGCAGAGGACGGCTGATCGCGCGATAGCTGAACGGTTAACTGGATGATCGACTGTACGTTGGATAATATTTTTGGGTTTTTGGCATCTCAGTCTGATTTATTGGACCTTAAGAACCGAAACGTCGGACTAAGAAAACATATAGTTGTTTTTGATTGACCAAATCAGACTGAGATGCCAAATACCCAAAAATAGTAATTTGATGTTTAGAAATATAGTATAAATCATTGAAAAAGAAATCGAACTGCAACTTTCTAGAAATAGTCATTTTACTTGAGCTTTGCTCGAAAACTAAACACATGTTTTAAAAATTCGGCACAAAAAAATTAATTTGCAAAAAAAATGTGGAAGCAAGTATAAGAAAAAACAAAAATCCGGCTCATTAAGCAAATACATACATAGGTACAATTCTCACGATCACCAAGGACAATTTCCTCTGAATTTTAAAGTATTTCGAATCACTGAAAATAACGCATTTTTCAGGTATTCAGTTTGATGGTGTTCCATCTAATCACGTTGATGTCAATTAAAATTATACAAAGCGAAAAAACCTTTTTTTATTATTCGATGTACATAATAGAGGAGTAGTTATAGCAAAGAACTAAATTTACGCTTTTTTTACAGTCCGATAATAAGTTGATGATGTTTTTTGTATAGAAAATATCTATTTCGAAAACCGGTGTTATGTAATATATAAAGTGTGCGTAATCCCCAACAAGATGTTTTTTCCACATTTTTTTCATTACAAATTTTACTCGCTACAAACTATTTAATTGCGAGGAAATATTTTAAGAAACCGAATTTTGATCAGATTTTTATTTTGTGACATGCATTAATCTATCCATACTTCAATAATACTTAAGATTCTAAAATAAAGAAATGTTGGACTCATATTTAACTAAATCGTAAAGATTTGCTAGTAGAACCGAAATAAAAAGACTTATTTAATTCAGTGTTGAGATATAACGTCATAAACATTGCTAATTATTTTACGATACAATCCATATAAAAGCTTTTTTCTTATATAAACTGGTTTACTTAACTTTACTTAACAATAAAAACAAATCAAATCGTAAGTGGGGTGATAAATCTACTTTTTTGTGTTTAATAATTCAGTCTTAAAATGTAGAACTTCAGTTGCTGATTGGATTTAAATGGTATTCTGTAAGTCATAACAATTCGAATTTTAATTCTCGAGTTGTTTCTGAAAAGCAGGTTTGGAAAAATGTGCAAAAATGTTGTTTTGTAAGAAATTTTAGTATTTTCTATCTGTTCCTAGATTCCAAACCAGGCATGCATTGTGTTTTTATGTTGTTTTGTACAATTCACTATTAAAACACAATTTTTTTGAACTAGAAATCAATTAAAAAAATATCTGTTTTTTTATTCGGACGCAGTAACGTTTTGTGTTCAACGTTTGATTTCAGCGTTCTTTTCGAATACTTTTTATATTAGCGACGCACTTAGAACAGCTAAAACGACATGGAATATTAGAAGTAATCAGCCAAAATAATTCATAACAAACACTGCGCAACATTTTTTAGGCTATCGAAAGTAAACAAAATTTTATCATTGGTTCCTGAGCATCAACCAAACAGCCCAAAGTATCAAATGCAACAAAACCATATTTGAGTTTTAAAAGTTTACAACGGAATTTTGTTTTAGACAAAAATTATTTTCTTTAGATGAAAGTTGGCCATGTCCAGTAACATTTTCATTCTTTCGGAGTACTGTTCGGCTGTCTAAATCTCGGTAGAAATAAACCGAGATTAAGCTTTTAAAAATAATTGTATCTTTTTCTGTAAAAAATAAACTTTTTATGATATCGACACGCTTGAATTAATTTAATGTTAAAGAAAATGATCAAAACTTTAAAATATTCGCGTATTTTTTGCACTGTGAAATAAAAACAACCGTAACTTTGTTATCGGCGCGAAGAATCACGACCACGAGTCCGACTGAGACAAAGATTCGAATAGCACTAGGCAGTGCGGTGTTGCATTGTTGATCTACTCGTAAGCCATTATCACACACTATCGCATGATTCCATATAGGGTTGGTGTTCGAGAATTCGCCATGTAGCAGTATTCGCCACCCTGTATTATTCAGCCTTTCGCTGTATAGATCGATATGAATGATTTTTTTGTAAAGTAAAACACATCCAAATGATATGAAAACGCTGGATGCTTTGGATGCTTTAAGTTTACTCAAAAAAATTAAGAATAAAAAAGTTTTCATAAAATTTTAGCTCCATAAATCAGTATTGCCACTCCTGCTCCAGTATTCACCACCCTCCATAAGAATTGCTTGGGGGCAGCGAATATTGGAACACCTACCCTATCGCATTATTCTCTACCATCTATATCGAATTCTTGATAGGGAGAAGTACCGTAAAACGGGGTAACATTGATCAGCGGGGAACCTTTGATCACCTTGACTATTCTTCAGGAAAAATCAAATCTTGAACATTCCACGACAAAAATCAAGGTGAGTTACACCGCTAATCAATGTTACCCAGTTTTACGGTAATTATTGCTGCATAATTGTGTGACATCCGTCGTAGGAAACAATCGCAGCACATTTAGTGATGATATTAGTAATGGAAGGAAATAGAAGAAGAAAGGGGGGATCCATAAAGTACGTCACGCTTATAAGGGGGAGGGTGGGCTCGGAAAATATATCAAATATACGAAAACCTCGCACGAATGGGGGAGAGTGGCTAAAAGTCCTAAATTGTGCATGACGTACTAAATGGATGCTCCTTAACATAAATCATGTCCATTTAGAATCCGTACACACGGAATCACGAATATCTCTGGAATAAACTGGCTTGTGAAAATGTCAACCTTTCAAAACATGCATATTTTAGAGCGCCTTCATGAAAAAATATCATTAAAATTATTACTTTTATTTTTTAATTTTACTAATGTAAACTTCCTTCAAAAGTTGTCTAACTGTAAAATTTGTAGTATCAAGCTTTTTTGGAAACATATTTTATAGTGCAGTGTCCGGAGTCGGTTTTCCTGTCTTTCTTAGATTCCTAATCGTTTTGACCAGTATTTTTTTCAGTTATGGAAATGGGGGCGTTTGAATGGATGTAGTATATTGGAGACTATGAAAGAGTTATTTTGAAAAACACTACTCAATTTTTGCGTTGCCTCTGAAAATCTTTCGACTGTAGTGACAACTTTCGAATCCAAGCCAAATCTTCTTTGGTCCTTTGCGGTGTTTTAAAAATTGCTAGTGATTTCTGAGGCTTTAGATCTTGTACAATTTTGAGTTGATCATCATGTTGTTACTAAAACGGTGTCCAAAGGAGGACTACCCGCCATGCCATGATATTCGTAGTAAATTTCTCCATGAACACGAACTCCAATCGGCAGGGGACATCTTCTCATGTCATGATCAATAACATTTGAGCGCGTAACAAATGATAGTTTTGGCGATATTTAAGCTTTTTGCTATAGTCGCGCTTGAAAATGTTGAATTTTCAAGGCGTTTGTGCTAGATTTTTTTGTTCGTCTTATTTTCATTCTGGTATATCTTTTGATTCGTTGTACGAAAACCGGTGAAATTTTCACCATTAAAAGAGGAATAGTTTATGAGTAAACTAAGCGTGTCACTAGAAAATATGCAGCGCGTACGGATTCTAAGTGGACAATGCAAACACTTACACACTTGATCTTCCGTAGATTTTCTCACAGAAAATCAGAGTTTTGTTACATGAAACTTTAAAGCTTAGAATGAATATTTAGAGGATTCCGTTTGGCGTGTTTGGTGTTTGTGGTGACGTTCCAATGAACTTCTCGTATATAAATTCCAACTTTTGAAGATATATATATATATATATATATATATATATATATATATATATATATATATATATATATATATATATATATATATATATATATATATATATATATATATATATATATATATATATATATATATATATATATATATATATGAAGATACGGTATTTTGTGAATTTATTTTATGTTTTTTAAAAACTTAAAAGAAGCGAATACACCTTGAGGATAAATTCAAGAAGACTGTTCATATACTATGATGTATCCGGGAGATGCTTTTCTTGAAGGCATACTGATTTTAAAATATTTATAGGAAGATACAGTATTTTCTGAAAATAGATCTTAAAAATATAAGGTAGAATTCAATTTCATTATACTTACAATCCCAGATACTATTTAAATTGCATACTTGAAAAAAGAAGAATCGGTTGAGAGACAACTAAATTAAAGTGGAAAGTTGATAAGCTTGTTTTAACCCTTAATCACAAGGGACAAGACATTTCTGCCAGAGATCCTGTGGAGTTCCGTGGCCTCCGGGTGCCCAGCGTTGGGTAAAACTATAATTTCTGGTTTTACTAGACTACACACGGAATTGTGCAAATTTTGAGGTGTCGCATGATGGGATTCTTTTGGAATCAAAAATTGGCCATTTCTGTCGGAGACCCTGTGGTCCCCAGAACTTGTTCCGTGTCCACCGGGTGCCCAGCATTGGGTAAAACTATAGTTTTTGGTTCTATTGGATTACACACGGAATTGTGCAAATTTTGAGGTGTCGCATGATGGGGCTCTTTCACCATCGAAAATTGACCATTTCTGTCAGATACCCTGTGGTCCCCTGAACCTGTTCCGTGGCCACCGGGTGCCCAGCATTGGGTAGAACAATAATTTTTGGTTCTACTGGATTACACACGGAATTATGCAAATTTTGAGGTGTCGCATGACGGGGTTCTTTTATCATCGAAAATTGACCATTTCTGCCAGATACCCTGGGGTCCCCTGAACCTGTTCCGTGGCCACCGGGTGTCCAGCATTGGGTAAATCTATAATTTTTGGTTCTATTGGATTACACACGGAATTGTGCAAATTTTGAGGTGTCGCATGATGGGGTTCTTTCATCATCGAAAATTGACCATTTCTGCCAGTTACCCTGGGGTCCCCTGAACCTGTTCCGTGGCGTCCGGGTGCCCAGCGTTGGGTAAAACTATAATTTCTGGTTCTACTAGACTACACACGGAATTGTGCAAATTTTGAGGTGTCGCATGATGGGGTTATTTTGGAATCAAAAATTGGCCATTTCTGTCGGAGACCCTGTGGTCCCCAGAACTTGTTCCGTGTCCACCGGGGGGGGGGGCATTTACCCAGCATTGGGTAAAACTATAATTTTTGGTTCTACTGGATTACACACGGAATTATGCAAATTTTGAGGTGTCGCATGATGGGGTTCTTTTATCATCGAAAATTGACCATTTCTGCCAGATACCCTGGGGTCCCCTGAACCTGTTTCATGGCCACCGGGTGTCCAGCATTGGGTAAATCTATAATTTTTGGTTCTATTGGATTACACACGGAATTATGCAAATTTTGAGGTGTCGCATGATGGGGTTCTTTCATCATCGAAAATTGACCATTTCTGCCAGATACCCTGGGGTCCCCTGAACCTGTTCCGTGGCCTCCGGGTGCCCAGCGTTGGGTAAAACTAAAATTTTTGGTTCTACTAGACTACACACGGAATTGTGCAAATTTTGAGGTGTCGCATGATGGGGTTATTTTGGAATCAAAAATTGGCCATTTCTGTCGGAGACCCTGTGGTCCCCAGAACTTGTTCCGTGTCCACCGGGTGCCCAGCATTGGGTAAAACTATAATTTTTGGTTCTACTGGATTACACACGGAATTATGCAAATTTTGAGGTGTCGCATGATGGGGTTCTTTTATCATCAAAAATTGACCATTTCTGCCAGATACCCTGGGGTCCCCTGAACCTGTTTCATGGCCACCGGGTGTCCAGCATTGGGTAAATCTATAATTTTTGGTTCTATTGGATTACACACGGAATTATGCAAATTTTGAGGTGTCGCATGATGGGGTTCTTTCATCATCGAAAATTGACCATTTCTGCCAGATACCCTGGGGTCCCCTGAACCTGTTCCGTGGCCTCCGGGTGCCCAGCGTTGGGTAAAACTAAAATTTTTGGTTCTTCTAGACTACACACGGAATTGTGCAAATTTTGAGGTGTCGCATGATGGGGTTATTTTGGAATCAAAAATTGGCCATTTCTGTCGGAGACCCTGTGGTCCTCAGAACTTGTTCCGTGTCCACCGGGTGCCCAGCATTGGGTAAAACTATAATTTTTGGTTCTATTGGATTACACACGGAATTATGCAAATTTTGAGGTGTCGCATGATGGGGTTCTTTTATCATCGAAAATTTACCATTTCTGCCAGATACCCTGGGGTCCCCTGAACCTGTTCCATGGCCACCGGGTGTCCAGCATTGGGTAAATCTATAATTTTTGGTTCTATTGGATTACACACGGAATTATGCAAATTTTGAGGTGTCGCATGATGGGGTTCTTTTATCATCGAAAATTGACCATTTCTGCCAGATACCCTGGGGTCCCCTGAACCTGTTCCATGGCCACCGGGTGTCCAGCATTGGGTAAATCTATAATTTTTGGTTCTATTGGATTACACACGGAATTATGCAAATTTTGAGGTGTCGCATGATGGGGTTCTTTCATCATCGAAAATTGACCATTTCTGCCAGATACCCTGGGGTCCCCTGAACCTGTTCCGTGGCCTCCGGGTGCCCAGCGTTGGGTAAAACTAAAATTTTTGGTTCTTCTAGACTACACACGGAATTGTGCAAATTTTGAGGTGTCGCATGATGGGGTTATTTTGGAATCAAAAATTGGCCATTTCTGTCGGAGACCCTGTGGTCCCCAGAACTTGTTCCGTGTCCACCGGGGGCCCAGCATTGGGTAAAACTATAATTTTTGGTTCTACTGGATTACACACGGAATTATGCAAATTTTGAGGTGTCGCATGATGGGGTTCTTTTATCATCGAAAATTGACCATTTCTGCCAGATACCCTGGGGTCCCCTGAACCTGTTCCATGGCCACCGGGTGTCCAGCATTGGGTAAATCTATAATTTTTGGTTCTATTGGATTACACACGGAATTTTGCAAATTTTGAGTTGTCGCATGATGGTGTTCTTTTGAAATAAAAAATTGGCCATTTCCGCCTGAGACCCTGTGGTCCCCAGAACCTGTTCCGTGGCCACCGGATAACCCGTGCCAACCAAATGGCCTCATCAGGTCCGGAACAACATTTATATAATGATTTGTCACTAACAGCGATTCAAAAACACTGTTTCCAGTCGAAATTATTATGATGTGCGAAAATTATGTATCATGTCACACTTAGATCCGCCCGCAGCAAAAAGGGGGAGGGTCAGGGGGGATCCCCACCATATCATTCTTTAGATATACTCTTCCCCTTGATGATGCTTCAAACCGATTGTAATTTGGTGGCCTAGTTTCGGAGAACGAGCCATTTGAAGCCACAAAGTCCCGGCTGGTTAAGGATTGTCCTACAGAAATGAACACCCCTAGTTCCCCATACAAATTTCGGTTTTGAACTGTGGGGCCGCGGTCCATTATTTTTCAAAAATTCCTTCACTATGACACTTCTGGGGTCCCAAACCCCTGTTACTTTTAATTTCATCCCATAGCGTGAACCACTGTTGAACGGTGTTATTTAAAGCATTAGTGTTCGGCTGAAATCTTACAAATATTTCCATTTCCATTTTAGTGAAATATGGCTGAAATCGTAATGCAATCAGATTGAAAAGAGTTAGAAATCTGTATATTATGCCCATAATTGGAGCGTGAGATATCGCAGAAGTTTGCATGACATCATGTAAATGTCATGAAATATCATGTAAACTTTCATTATATGTCATTCAGCAGAAATCAGAGTGTTTACATGGCGTATTATAACACAAATTTACATAATATACCATGTAAACCATCAGAACACGAAGTTTGCATGACGTGTAAACCTTAGTGTTTTAACCCTTCAGAACGCGCACCGTTGTAAAAAGTACCACACTACCAAAAAAATCCTCGCCCGTCATATACAGCCCGAGTGCGGTACAGTTTAACTTGCTTGATCGCGCGCCCCAACTAACATTTTCAGCGTTATAAGCTTCAGTCATTTGCTTTCTGTTGTGTAACCATCGAGTAAAAGCAGTCAACGCTGAATAAAAGGACAGCTAGTCAAATATAAATCATAAGCTAATACACGACTGCAAAACAAGCACCATACAGCTACCAAAACTCAGTTTTCAGAAATCCATTGCTTGTTACTGGGGCTGCCTTTACTCCACTCTATTCCAACTCCGGGAGATTTCCCGGAAGATGTGAAAACTTGAACACATCGAATAGGAGTCCCCACTAACAAAACAGCTGCTACTATACAGTTCAATTCGTTATACTGACAAATCCCCAAACCAGCAGCGCTTTAAAGGCCGTTATGCGATTTCATTACGGCTAGAAGCTGTAATAAAGAAACTGTTGGTTTACCCACACGGCTTGCGTGGGATATATAGCTACTACACAAATTCTTTACAGCTATCCACGTCTGTGCTGTAAAATTATTTGGGTTGCTTTTATTGCACTTTAATTCAACGCCGGAAGATGTGCAAATCGAGTAAGAGTCCCAGCCACTACAACAGCTGCTTTTTTACAGTACGTTTTGTAATGTTGCCGAAACACAAAACAGCAGCGCTTCGTAGCCGTTTAAAGAACACTCTTTTAGCTAGAAGCTGTGAAGAAGAATCTGTTGGCGCAACCACACAGCTTGTTCAATGTAAACATTATCGCGTTTGACGTTTCACAAGCTTTTGCAGCAAGATGAAGTTGGGTAAAGTTTCTTGTGGCACAATTATGAAGCCTTGTCTGGAGTAAAACAAAACGGGCTATTTTCTATGTTATTTATATATAGCAGTGTGGCAGCGAGGACATCATCGGGACCAGTGGATACGGAGATCGGGAGTTCGATTCCAAGTAGCGGCAAGTACTTTAATGATTCATTTTTAAAAGTGATAATTCCAGTTCTACATGTATTGCGTTACGGTATCCAATAACCTAATTATATTTAATCGTTTGGGGATGCCGTAAAACTATTATTTAACAAATGCGAAAAGGCTGAAAAAGCGCCTTCTCACAATGTTATTCAGTTAGTGGAAAGGAGCCGAGAAAAGAGCTATGACCAGGTGGCATAGAAGCTGATCGCGCACAGCATGTACTAGTGGATTAAGTTCGCCAGATTCATTGGGCTTGCATAGAAGCTGCCGTCCATATGTACAACACAGTAACTCAACATCAAGCCGTATTGAGGACGCTTTGTTGACGTTTACATTCACAATAAATGTTAGTTGGGGCGTCCGGTTAATCTGTGCATATTTCCACGATATATTTTGATTTATTGTCCAATTGTATTATTTTCACCAGGAACGCCCTCCCCCAGTACCGCCATCGCGATCCTACACCGTGACAGGAAACTCCAAACTCGGTTACCCGCAAACGCGAATCATGAAAATGAACTTCCCGGAAGATTCGGTGGCAGCATCCGTTGGAGAACAGCTACGTAAAGGAGAAGCCGTTACCGTTACCGGAGCTTCACATCGGCGGGGCCACCTAATTGTCGAGCACAATGGCATTAGCTTGCACGTTCCGTTCCAATACATGGAATTGGTAAAGACAACATCATCTCCTCCGCCTCCCTCTGGTGCCTCTGTCAACATCTAACTCTGTATGATCCGGGACGGAAGCGCCCAAGCAGCTTTGTACTGACTGATCAGCCTCGTACGCCAATTTAAACTATCCTCAATGTCTTCCATTCACAACACGAAACTTCAACCACAGGTTATTTAAACATCGATACATACTTGTTAAGCATTCATCGATAGCATTTTTATCCTAGTTGATAAGGCAATACAGAGACAAATCTTATACAACATAATATTTACCATTTATCAGCGCGTTTCAACGTATTTAATACAAACGTTAAGAAGTACTACATTTTAGGACTGATAAGTATCTGTATAAGACTAAGCCGTTAAGGGTACACTTTTTACAAACTGATTATTTTCATAAGTACACCATACTCTATAGAAACACCGATTCTATGAGGATTCTTAAGTGCCAACTATTTCTGTTTAGAAATTTCACACATTGTTACTCGTTAAGCGCATATTTCCTGCCAATGGTATTCAACCGCATGGACACTTTCAGGCATGGGCCAAACTGGGTTCATTTACAACGAAATAGAACTTTTGTAAGTATACTAGAATAGGTAAAAACTGCCACAACACATCACCAGACGACGAAAAACGAAGATTTTTGTTTACCCAATCAATAGAACTGAATTGGATCATAGAAATAGCACTACGGTCTACCTCCCAGAGCTTCCACAAACAAACAAACAAAAAATCCGCAATCAGAAACCGGACAAAACCGAAACACATACTTGCCATGTAAATAGTAAATCAGAAAAGTTAAGAAAGGACCAAGGCGTGAGTATGTTTACTCCTGCGTCACGCATCGAGGAGATATTCCATGCTCTTCATGCCTAGCAACTACAACGATTGGGCTTTTGACTGCTATAATGGAAAGACCGTATATATTCCGTTTTTTCTCCGTAAAGAATCAAAATTTCTGAGCAGCAATAGCGTATTGCCAATAATTAGTGAAATTGCAAACCGCTAAGAAGGTTAAATATACATAGATGAAAATGTTAAATTTTTGAGGTTTTCTTACTGAAGTGGAAAGGAAAGAAATTGTCTAGCTGGTTGCATAAGCATGTAGTTAGAGTACACCCAACAAAATTGTTAGGTAGGTATCTCAATTCAATCAATTGTTATCACTGTTCCCAAAGCCGTATCTAGCAGGACAAAACAGCTACATAAAGCATTGATTTTAGCCCCTGATACAGGATGTTAGGTTCTTAAGTGAAAACTTTTTAAGAAGTGATAGTGGACCAAAACCAGCCGCCGCCTCCAATAACACAACCATTAGTAGAACCGTCTTCCAATTCAGCCTCTCACACGTGGAGATCATTACATCAGGTGAAATCATAAATCGACCACAATTTTATTCCTGGACAACATTTCCCCAACATTATCGACGTCAGGACCGTGGTTTAACCACGTTAAACTCCAGCCAAAACTCCTCGTCATCAACAACAGTGATGCCAGATATACATATTTTTCTGTATTATACAGATTTTTGACCTTCTATACAGACAAGATACAGAGTACAGAAAAATACAGATTTTTGAAATGTGATACAGATTTCTATAGAACGCATAAAAAGTGAAGATATTTTCAATAAATTTGATGAAAACTTTATAAATTGCTTCCTAAACTTTGAAGCGTTGCCGAAAAAGAGCGTGCATATGGCCCTACTAGAAGACTGCTGAAGTTAATACAGACATAAACTGCCCCCACTCGCATAACAGTCCCATATGAATAGGAAACCCAGCAGAAATGAGATTGTTATGCGAGTGGGGGCAGTAAACGACGCAGTCAAAAACACCGTTGGTTATGTGAAAAGGAGTCGACGGAACGCATGGTTCAACGACAAATGCAGAGCGATTTCAGAGGTGAAGATAACATGGACGGTAATGCTGCAGCATAAAAGCCGCCAGAACGTGGAACAATACAGATAGAAATGCTCTTGCACGCCTCTTTCGCAAGGAAAAAAAAACAGGGGTGGTAATGCCTACGTCATATATAGGCGCAAATTTGAAGTAGCATAATAAGGGCCTGTCCATAAACTACGTAGACTCTTAAGGGGGGACGGGGGGGTCTGGCCAAAGTCTACGCTCCATACAAATTTCGAAAATTTTGTATGAACAAAAGTCTACGAGGGGGGAGGGGGGGGATCTGAGATGGCCGAAAAAAAGTCTACGTAGTTTATGGACAGCGCCTAAGTACAAGGCTTTGTAAAGGACCATTCATAAACCACGTAGATTTTTTGGGGGAAGGGGGGTCTGACCAAAGTCTACGCTTCATAAAATTTTCAAAAAATTTGTGTGGAAGAAAGTCTACAAGAAAGGAGGGGGGCCAGAGATGCCCAAATTTGGTCTACGTGGTTTTTGTACAGCCCCTAAGGGTATTATAGTCATATGAGATTGTTCGAAGTGGTGATAAAGGAACAGGTTCTGTTGAGCATATTATGTTAATATTGTAGCTAATCTCCAGTGTTTACCCGAGCAAACTCTAACTACAAAATGAAAGCAAATCTAAAATACGATTTGCAATCAACAGCAAATTGAAATATCATTTTTATATCAATTTGTCATCATTAAATTTGAAATCATATTTTGATATAATTTTGCTGTCTTTTCTAATTAGTATAAATATATAGTTTTGAAATTATTTAAAAACTTCTAGGCATTCTTGTATAATAAATCAGATCATATAGGGTAGAAGCTTCAGTTTTGGCCAGCCCGGAGTTTTGGCCATAGTGCGGTATTCAGGCTGTTGCAATCTAAATCGACGTAAATTTATTTTTTTACTAGTAGATACTAACACAATATGATGATTACAGCTGTGAAAACCACACATTTCGAAAAAACTGGTAGAAAAAATATATTTCCTTAAAAAATCAGCTCCCATATATCTATTTTGGCCAGGGTGCTTCTAATTTGGCCACTCCCATAAGAAATACACCTGATTGGCCAAAATAGAAACCAAACATAAGAATATGGCCAAAACTTTTTTTGTTTTTATTAATGTGTATTTTAACTTAAATGCTAATTCTACACTGTGGCCAAAACTGCGGCAGTGCTTCTATTTTGGCCAGTGCCACTTTTAATACAAAAATCAAGTATTGGCTTGATTTCTGCATTTTTCCTTCAAAACCTTTCATTTGACACATTGGTTGTTTTCATAGGATTATTGGTCATTTTTATAAAAATGATTTCCCTTAGACTGGCCAAAACCGGTACCCGCACTCTACCATATACAAGTAACACTACGGGTACGTAGGGATAAGTCTGATCAAAACCGATAGAAACAAAGCGAGCATACATGCAGTGTGATAACCCGAGTAAAGTCTGGCAGCAAACTGAAAATCAATTTTGATGTTGTGATATTGCAAATTATGATAACTAAGGTTGTTGTCGTTCTGGTTGTTTTAACGGTTAAAACATCAAAAATGAGAGCAGAAAAATGTTCATGTAACTACATGTTATAAATTTGCTATTAATGATAGTAGGAACTGTTTTCAACTTGTTGTTACATGAACAATCAGCGCGAAAAAATTAAAAATCGTCAAATGAGGAGTTCTTTTCGGGTAATATGAAAACCTTTGTAATAAGATGTTTGCACAAGTGGTATATCATTCGATTTATTACCTAGCAGTTTTGAAAAAACTTTCAATATAATATAAATAGTATACTCATTAGAAAAGACAGCAAAAATATATCAAACAATAAAATAAAATTTAACGAAGACAAACTGATTTCAAAAAGTAATATCAATTTGATGTTGATTACAAATCGTGTTTTTGATTTGCGATCATTTGTTGTTAGACTTTGCACGGGAATCGATCAATGCTAACCAAACTTATCCCGAATGCAAAAGTAAGATAATTCATCTCAATTTTTTTTATAATTTGTGAAAGCTGTTATAGTTCCACTTTTTGCCAAAGCTATTTTTTTAATTTTCATTAAAATGGTACAGATTTCCATTCTTTTCGCATCTTTTTCAGTGCAGATTTTGATTGTACACAACAAAAAATCTGTTGATATGACATAATTTTTGCTTCACATTAGTTGCGTCGTAAAAGTGATGTACTAATTATGTACCACGCTGCCAATTATCCACCACCGCAAAGCGGGTCTAGCCATCGCTAGAACCAAACCGACAGACAAATCATTAAAGTGAAATATTGGCACGGATTCGTGCACTGATCTGTTGATCGTGAGGTATATCTCTAACCTCTCGTCTATTTCACCGAGTTAGAAGGTAGATGATACTTATGATACTGCTTCCAGCTATCCGTTGCTTTCACAACAAAACGCGCCGCCAACTTTTAATCGGCATCATCACGACGAATTGTTGAAAAACGCTTAAAAAACGCCTAAATGTATGCAATTCTCTCAAGGGTGATTTGGCGCCTTTATAGACAGCAACGGAAGCAAAAAAAAATCTTAAGGAAAGCGGAGTGCATTCCACTATTCGAGAGGAACCAATGGACGGGATTAAGCACAAGGCTATGCAGTTAACGAGAATGACAATGCCAGTCGAGCAATTTCTGGTCAGCGTGAATGTGTAGTGAAGTAGGCTGGAAAACGGCAAGCTGTTCAAAAAATGTGGGTGTTACATTGCCGCCGGCCTACTATTGATTTATGGAATTAAACAGTTTAATACACTTTGGATTTATATTTCTTTACTCAACTACAGCCTAAGAATTGAAAACTATTAACTAACTCGGGAGAATTAATTTTTAAAGATTTTGTGAATTAGTACTTTTTATTTCGTGATTCTTTTATTTTGTAAGAAAGTAATGTTTTGTCAATACTTCTTACGTTTTTAACCCATAGTGCAGTATAATATTGGATCACCACAAGTAAAACTGCATAACTTGACAAACAACTCGAAAACAACCAAAAGTTTAGTATTTTCACAAAATGTTATTGCATATCTAGGAAACGGTAGCGTTTGGCAAAATTTTGCCGTTTACCTTTTTCTTTACAAAGCGTACTTTCATAAAATCTGTTCGAAAATAAATTTCGAAGCGTATTTCAACATTTTTTTTTTAATTCAACCTTTTAAAAAATACTGCATTTCTCCAATTTGACCCAAAGTGCAATAAACTGCATTATACGATCACTATAACATATCAGGATCGGTAGTCCTCTATGGGCATGGACCCTTAGCCTGGGACACGGTTTATATGGAAAAATATAAAGAATGCAAAAAAATCTAGTTCCTGTATACTTTTTGAGTTCTAATTAGGTCCAATATCAACTGTGCAAAATTTCAGATCGATGGAGAAAACTATATTTTAGCATGCCCGCCATTCTTAGTTTTTCATTTACTTCTGCAAAGAAAAATCGCTAGGGGTCACCCCTAGATCCCTAAAAATAAATCAATGAATGATTTCTGTAGAAAACTTTACGAGGAATCAGACCTTCGAAGACCGCAAAGCGATGCGACGTTTCTTGGAAAAAGTTATTAAGCCTTACCCGATCGATAAAATGACGAGATTTTATTGTTTATTGTTATTCCTTACATGTTAAACTGCGTTGACATGCCATTCGGTTTTCAGTCAATAACTTTTTCCACATGCCTTAGATCTCTTTGGGGTCTTCAAATGGTTGATTCCTCGTAAAATTTCCAATAGAAATCATTCATCAATTTATTTTTAGGGGTTATGGGGCAACCTGTGGCGATCTTTCTTTGAGAAGGTGATTTTCCCCATAGTAAATCGTATGAAAACTTAAAATGGCTGGCGCTAAAATATGGTTTCTCCGATCGAGCTGAAATTTGGCACAGTTGATATGAGGCCAAAGTGGAACTCAAAAAGTGTACAGAAGTAAAATGTCTTTATGTGTCCCACGCTAAATTGGACCCTACGTGCAGAGGACCAAAGCGCCCTTTGAGCTTTCAAATGGAAGGTGTTGCGTACCATCTACGGCGAAGTGCAAATGGAAGACGGGACTTGGAGAAGGCGAATGAACCACGAGCTGCATCAGCTGCTGATATGTAGAACCAACCATCGTCCATACCGCGAAAATCGGGAGGCTATGGTGGGCGGGTCACGTCATCAGCATGTCGGATAGCAACCCAACTAAAATGGTTCTCGAGAGTCATCCGACCGGTACAAGAAGACGTGGTGCGCAGCGAGCTTGGTGGGTCGACCAAGTGGAGGACGATCTGCGGACCACGGTGCTTCATTTACCGTTATTATCAAAAAAAATATACCATCAAAACCTGAAACGCCATTCTCTTTCTTCATCATTCCTACACCTCTGGACAAATTAAAAAAAAAACCGTTAGACGAAATTTTAAGTTACGCCCTTTTAAAGGGCCTAACCCCTAAAAAATCAGGTTTTCAATAGAAAAACATCATATTTCATAACAGAAGCATGTTTCTGCCATCAAAATTTGAAACGCCATTCTCTTTCTTTATCATTTTTACACCTCTGGACAAATTTTGAAAATAATCGTTAGGCGAATTTTTGAGTTACGCCCTTTTAAAGGGCCTAACCCCTAAAAAATGAAGGTTTCTATAGAAAAACATCACATTTCATAACATTTTGTTTCTGCCAACAAAATTTGAATCGCCTTTCTCTTTCTTTATCATTCCGACACCTCTGGATAAATTTTTAAAATAATCGTTAGACGAAATTTTGAGTTACGCCCTTTTAAAGGGCCTTACCCCTAAAAAAATAGGGGTTTCTATAGAATACCACCATATTTCATAACAGAAGTATGTTTCAAAGTCCAAAATAATGAACAGTATTATTAATAATGCTACAATTTGATACCATGCACTAATATTGAATGCATTGTGTATAAAAATTAGCCATAACGCCAGTATAATGGAAGTATTCTTTAACCTGTAGGATACGAACGTTGGCTTTATTTACTATTATAGCCAGAACAATATACAATGAAAAACATAAACGACAGTTCATTTACTTTATCATTTATATAGTTAATGCACACCCATAAACTGAATTTCAAAAATAATGTTGGTCAAATTCTCCAGTTACGCCCATTTGATGGTCATAACCCAAGTAACAATCAGCATGCCTTGAAGGTTTATTAATGTTTTATCCTGGTTTTATTCGAGTATGTCCAAAAGCTAGTTGTTCTAAATTAGTTTTATGTGGTAGTTTTTTACTTTGAACCTTTGGCGTTCCATAAAACTATCATATAACTTCTGCTTTAAACATCTTCAATTAAAGACTTGCAAGTAGACATGAATTGGTTTTATCACTTATTATATACCATTTCAATAAAACTTGCATTTGCGGTTGTTGTCGGAGAGATTTTTTTTGTAAACAAATTCACAAAACTTTAAGGCAATGCATAAAACCAACAAAAGATTTCGTGGCCGTAACATAAACCAAAAAAATGCTGTGATAAAACCGCTAGTTCTATCATGAGCTAAGTTATGACTACCTCAGGAGGGTCAGCCCTATTGGAGGAATCATCAGGAACACAGAGTTTTATCAGAAAAATATGTCGCCTAGCCGGGATAATTCATGTAAATACAGAAAAAATATTACTCAATTTTATGATTTCACGTACAGTTAAGATCTAATTAAACCATACAACACGTTTCCGTCATTTTATTTTGTCAGAAAAATTACATAATGTCTTTTAAACTCCGCTGTGTTGAAAAAACCTTTTTTGCACAAAATTCCGCCGAGTAAATTAAATGCATTTAACTTCCAAATTACGCATAGTTTGTGTGGCGCACTTAGTTTTTGTCATTATCACAGTCACATTCACCATAAATTTTCCGTGGCATGTCTCCTGACATGTATTAAATATAGGAAAACAAATCTGAATTCCATATCTGCATCTTTCCAATTGATGGCTGGATAAACACCAAGCATAATTTATTCTGACGATCGAACATTGAGAGTGAAAAATAATCAAAACAATTATTTGACAAGTCAGAAGATGGTTTTATTTAGAAGATTGATAAAACTATGATACAACCCAAAATCCTAAGCCGGTTTGCATACGAAGTCCTGTAGACCCTAATAAGACTGGGCCAACTAGCCAGAACGTGGGCTTATTGAGGCATACAAGAACTCGAGAGCATTTTCAAGTCGGCATCAATGGTTTTATGTTTAGGATTTTTGAATCGCTAAAAAACTTTGATAAAATTTAAGTTGTTACTTGGGAAGTACTTATAGTAGAATTGGGTTGTTTAGTGAATAAAATATTGCTATTTTCTATAGCCTAATCGAAAGAGCTCATTTTTCTGAGTATAACGTGATTTTATTGGATTCCAACACCTTTGTTTTGATGGTTAAATCAACAAAACAATTTTAATTTTCGTGGATAGAATGACAGTTCAATCGTTAAAGTGACAGTTCGACCCGAACAAAAAATTTTCCCCATACAAACTTTAAATGCATTTTAAAAATAGTTCCCGGACTCCAAAAACTATGAAATTTTGGATTTCGACTAATTTTTGGGCGGAGAATCCGATTATGAAATAATCCGGATACCCCTAAAGAACCCAATTATTATAAAACTTAGTTTTATTTAATCACGTTTATTCTTCGGTAACGTAGTTTAGCAGTTAAATATAGAACTATCATTACAATTGATCATCTCAATCCTTAGTTTTGTATGTTTATTAATTGAAAACAGCATTCAAAAATAAATCTAACGAATGAGATAGGCACATGCCATCGCTTGTTTTGTCTTTAAAAAAGCAATACGTCCCACGCTATGAATGGCAATTGATACAAACATGATTGCTTCCTACATGTTTGAAAATACTTCCCTTATATTAGCGTAATGGCCAATTTGTATACAAACATCAATACAAATAGCCAATATTAGCGCATAGTATCAAATTATAGCATTATTAATAATACGTTTTATTATTTGGGACTTCAAGGCATGCTTTTGTTATGAAATATGATGATTTTATATAAAAAAAAAACCCTGATTTTTTAGGTGTTTGGCCCTTTAAAAGGTCGTAACTCAGAATTTCGTCTAACGATTATTTTAAAAATTTGTTCAGAAGTGTAGGAAAGATAAAGAAGGAGCATGGCGTTTCAGGTTTTGATGGCAGAAGCATGCTTCTGTTATGAAATATGATGGTATTCTATAAAAACCCCTATTTTTAGGGGTAAGGCCCTTTAAAAGGGCGTAACTAAAAATTTCGTCTAACGTTTATTTTAAAAATTTATCTAGAGGTGTAGGAATGATTAAAAAAGAGAATGGCGTTTCAAATTTTGTTGGCAGAAGCATGCTTCTGTTATGAAATATGATGTTTTTCTATAGAAACCCTCATTTTTTAGGGGTTAGGCCCTTTAAAAGGGCGTAACTCAAAAGTTCGTCTAACGATTATTTTCAAAATTTGTCCAGAGGTGTAGAAATGATAAAAAAAAAGAGAATGGCGTTTCAAATTTTGATGGCAGAAACATGCTTCTGTTATGAAATATGATGTTTTTCTATAGAAACCCTGATTTTTTTGGGGTTAGGCCCTTTAAAAGGGCGTAACTCAAAATTTCGTCTAACGATTTTTTTTAAAAATTGTCCAGAGGTGTAGGAATGATGAAGAAAGAGAATGGCGTTTCAGGTTTAGATGGTATATTTTTTTTTTTTTTTTGATAATAACGGTAAATGAAGCACCGTGACCCTACGCAGAGTGCGGCACTGGAGACACACAACCAAGGACCGAGTGGAATGGAGACGGCTGCTATGTACAGCAGAGGCCACCCAGGCCTTAGTCTGATCGGTAAGGTAAGTAGAATCTTTCTCATTTTATGTAGAATGGCCCGAATTTGGACCATTGATAGACAACTAGTTGACCAACTTACAGTAAAAATTTGAGAATTTTTGATGCATTTTCCGAAAAGTTAGATCTAGTTTACTATTTTTGAAAAGTGCAAATTCTGCCTGTCCCGATCATTTTGTCTATCGCCTGTACTGCCCATAACCGCATAAGGGGCCGTCCATATACCACGTGGACAGCTTGGAGGGGGGAGGGGGTTAGCGAAAAGTCCACGCTTGTCCATGGAGAGGGGGGTGGGGGTTCGTCGAATGTCCACGTGGACAACATTGACATATAAATTAGGAAACAAGAATCTACTAACGAAACAAATTGTGTCGCATCATTGATGAGATTCTTTTCAACAGTTCTTTCATACATGACACATTCTACCGTGACGTTACAACGTTTTGACGCATTCGTAGTCAGATTTTCCTCTATAACTCATGAAAACGAGCGTAAACCGCAAAATATTTTTTCATATTCGGATTCCTTGTAAAATTTCTGATATATTTGACCTATTGAACATTTAGTTTTCATTAGAAAAACGTGTTCAAAATGCGTATTTGTAGCGTGACGTTACAACGCGCTGGAATCCGACCCTCTCTAACGCACTACCCACATCTTAAAAAATCTGCTCGGATTTTTATGATATTCTGAATTTTTTTTCCACCATTGAAATTTATTGGTTTGTTCTTCAAGTCAATGGAATAAAACATTTAAATTTCGGATTTGTTTTTGAATAATCGACTTTTACATTTCGTGACGTTACAACGCCCGTTCAGTTTCAAACAGGGTTCTGCTCGCGTTGTAACGTCACGAAAATGCACATCATGTTAGAATCAGCATAATCAGCCAAATTTACCCGAATTGGTGAATATATCATTGCATTATCTTCCCAGCTGCAAGGGAAACTTTATTCTATTGAAAATCCGTTTTGTGATAAATGGCTCGGAGGGCTAAGTTATTGCTATCAATAGTATGAATACTCCTTCTTGATGGTTAATGACACCGGCACCCATCTTTGGTTTAGTATCACCCATATTCTTCTAGTTTTGTTCCAAAGACTAACGCGCTTTCGCACCGCCAGATATTTAAATTTTTCAGCATATAACTCATCACGCCGTTGAGATAAGGCACATTCTACCGTGACGTTACAACGTTTCTACGCATTTTTATTTTTTTTTTTATTCAATTAATGACACTTTACACCGAAGTGCATTCGTGTCAATTCTACTCATTCGTAGTCAGACTTTTCACTATAATTCATAAAAACGACTGTAAACCTCAAAATATTTTATCATATTCAGATTCCTTGTAAAATTTCCGATAGGTCAACCTATTTAACATTTAGTTTTCATTAGAAAATCTTGTTTAAAATGCGTATTTGTAGCGTGACGTTACAACGCGCTAGAATCCCCCTCTACCGCGCAACCAACATCTTGAAAAATTTGCTCGGATTTTTATTTTAAACTGAAAATTTCTCCCAACATTGAAATTTATTGGTTTGTTCTTCAATGCAGTGAAATAAAACATATACATTTTGGATTCGTTTTTGGATAATCGACTTTTACATTTCGTGAGGTTACAACGCCCGTTCAGTTTCAAACAGTGTTCTGCTCGCGTTGTAACGTCACGAAAATGCACATCATTTTTTAATCAGAATAATCAGACAAAATTGTCCGCATTTGTGAATATATTATTGCGTTATTTTTACTGCTCCGCTCCAAGAGCAACTTTATTCTATTAAAAATCCGTTTTGTGATAAATGTCTCGGAGGGCCAAGTTATTGCTATCAGCAGTATGAAAACTCCTTCATGAAGGTTAATGGTACCCATCTTCGGCCTAGTACCACCCATATTCATCTAATATTGTATCGAAGACTAAACCGTTGATATTTATTACTTCGCACCGCCAGATATTTAGATTTTGCAGCATAAAACTAATTACGCCGTCGAATTAAACATTTTTTCAATAATTTATGCAATGTCATTGATTCAATTAAAAACGCTTTAAGATGTGCGAGCAGTTATTGAACCAAAGACATACCTGAAGATCTGCATACCACTTAGGGGCATCAATTTCTGTGATCCAGAGACAAATAGACCTAATTCTGACAAAAAAATCCATCCTATATATGTCAGAGTCATAATTACTTAGAGAGTTAGTGTCTTTGGCAAAGTTGTTTGATAAGTCAAAAAGTTACATCTGATTTACTATTTGATGTGAGATTCAGACACACTGGGCGACGCTTATTAAAAGTTTACAATAGTTTAGAATTTTCCAAAAAGTTTTCAACAAATTTTGATTAGTTGAGCAACTATTTTTTGCCAAAATCTTTGGGCACATTATAAGAAGTTACAACATGTTGAATATTTTTTGAATAAATATAAAGTGCGTTATTTTTCAAAATTTCAACTACCACTAGTCAGTTAGAAACTTGAACCAAACGGCCTTTAAACTGAAAATTCTTGACAAGATAAACAACTTTTCCAAAGACATCAACATTCTAAAAGTCTAAAGTCTAAGTAATTAGAGTCCCGAGATATATGAGTTTCAATTTCGTAGGTGTTACGTCTGTTTGTCGGTGATTCATGTTATATCAAAAATAGATGTAACACTGATGTAATATCCATCCCATATATTTCAAGATCCTAACTATTTAGACAGTTGGTGTCCTCGATAAAATTGTTTGGCTGGTCAAGAACTTTCAATTGATGGGTCGTATGATTAGGAGGCGCTAGAGGGCATACACATTATTAGTTTTACTTATCTAATCTTATCTCGTGATTAATTGGAAAGATGGTTGCTTCATTAAAGTTGTTTGGTAGATCACTAGACTTTCAGTTTAATAGCCGCATGGTATTAATTTCTGCCACACAGTGGTAGCAGTTGCAAATTTTCAAAGGCATGCCACTTTTAATAATTACCCAAAACACATTCAACAAGCCGTAACTTTTTATAAAATATATCAAAAATTCTCAAATTTTGACTGATAGTTCCTCATCTTGTTATCTGTAATTTCTACAATTTTGGACTTGGTTGGTTAGCTCTACGCAAAGATGGAGCGCTTTAAGCAGAATCATATTTTTGACTGTGTTCTATTTACTCTTATATCTAAGGAATAAGTGAATCGAATCAAATCAAATTTTGAGAGTTATGAATTATATATTGATCTTTGTTTACAATTTGATTTGAATACAATATGTCCAAAGCGAAAAAAGTTCCAGCTTGTAGAATACTTTTCAAGAAATTCTAACCCCTTGCCTGCTTTTGCAAAATGGAAACCAACGTCTTCTAATGGCAAAATCTCACATCTATTGGTAAATCAACTGCAAGTCCTTTACTTACCAAACAACGTTAACGAAGAAATCGTATTTTTATGTAAAAGGGATCCTGAGATGCATGAAATTTAAAATTTGTAAGTTCTCTAGCGCCGCCTGTTGGTGGAACTTTAAATCAAACTGTCCATCAACTGTTAGTCTTTGACCAACTCAATAACGATGATTATGACGACTAATGATGACGATTAAAATTTTTTACAATATTGCAGTACAATTACATCGTAGATTTTGGCCAAACACCATCTCCCCCGTCCTTCAAAAATCTATGTAGTTTATTAGCCGGCAATGGTACGCAATTTATAAACGATATCTCGAAAAAGAGCTCATACACAACGAGAACGAAACTGTTTTGAATATAGAACTACGTTTGTCCAATTCAGAAGCCGTCCAAGCCAGAAAGATTTGGTCTTTTCCAGAACTTTTTTTCGTGACGTTACAACGCAAACTTCAACCAGGTGAAACTCAGGCTTCCGTGAACCGATTTTCTTTTTTTAAGTCTCATTTGAAAGATCTTTTCGAGTACAAAGAGCAAACAAAATTTCATATTTGTAACGTTTTCCGTATTTGAATAAAATTTAAAAATGTTGATTTTTCGTGACGTTACAACGCAATAAAAACCCATACTATGATCAGCCATATTTCAAAGCTGTAAAGTCTTCCGATTAATAACCTTTTTTTGCTAAAAAATCTACATACATTTATCAACAAATGATGGAATACTTTTGAAAAATCAGTGTGTTGGTGTTTAAAATACGATAGTTTGGATGAAAAGTGTGCCTAAAAGACTTAAAATCACGATTTTAATGTTTATCTTAATCGTCGTTCAATTTATATTTATTGTCATACTAATATCATGTCGAATACATTTTTGGATGACAAAAGTAATGTAGAATGTGATAAAAATGTCAAATATGTCATTACTCAACTTTGAAAAATTGGTATTGATGATACGGAGCCCGTAGAATGTGTCACATTTTATTTTATTATACATTGTCTTTTAGTTGTAAGGTACTTCTTCAAGGAAAGAAATCATGGTATTGATTAACAGACTAATTTGTTTAAAATTATCATAATTTCTAATTACTTAGTTTTCTTCACCGAGGAATATTATGGAGATTTGAAATGGTGTGTAGACCATGCAAATGTTGGTGTTTCAGTCAGAAAAATTTCATCGAACTTCTGTATGGATTTTTCGAAGTTTCATATCAAATTTTTAAACTACTTTGAAGTTTCAAAATACATGTAGGGATTTGGAGGCCTATCTCAAAAACTTTTTTTTGTAGGTTCCTTTAAAATTTAAGATGTTTCTAATGGATATTAAAATCTACACATCAGCAATACAATTTAGTTACTGTAAATCTTGTTTTTTTTTGTAAGAATCTAAGCAGTATAATCTTATATCAAAGAAAATCTAAGATTTAAAACTACCTTATCTCAACAAAACAATCAGACAATCATAAATTGAACAAACATTAAAAAACACCATCCTCAACCAGAGGCTGTACGAACTAAACATTGAACAAGCACTAACATTAGGCGATGGACATTACACGAAAAACACCCAATGAAGAATTTTTCGTTTGACGAAAATTTTTCACCAACTGGAGCAAGAATCGAACCCACCCTCTCTCAAACATTAAGCTGAATTAAAAACAATGTTGAAAACTTGTAGGCACCTATTTTGTGCTACTTAACTGTAGCTATAGAAAATTTGTATTGTATAAAGCTTTCAATTATATTTAAGACATTGTTTAAGAAGAAAAAAAAAACAATATTAAAAAAAAACTTTTTAACCTTCCGTAACTCGCGCGGTTGACTACCTGCGTCAGCACCACGCTAATGCTGAGTACAAAAAGCGAGATTTTTTCAACGTGTTGTACAAAATACAACAGCGCGATCACTCGTGGGCAGGGATGCCATATATACAGATGTATCTGTATTATACAGATTTTTGAGCAATCGTACAGATTTTGTTTTATATGAAATACAGATTTTTGAGCCAGAGGGGTCTTTTTATTTTTGTATGGGATACAGATTTTTCTCCCAAATTTTGTATGGGATACAGATTTTTGAAAAGAGTGATACAGATTTTCCAAAAAATCATCTGGCATCCCTGCTCGTAGGTTAAACTCACTTTTTCCATTTATTTTAGCAATATAAAAAAACCTTTTTTTTTCGGATGTCCACGTGGACATTGGGGGAGGGGGGTAGGGGTAAATGAAAAGTCCACGCTTGTCCATGGAGAGGGGGGAGGGGGTAAAAAACCATGAATTTTCTGTCCACGTGGTATATGGACGGCCCCTAACAGTAACATTCGACAAAAGTAGGCATTGAAGAAAATGGAACTTAAAGATGCAACTTTCAATAGTATGGGCATGAATCAAAATTTAAATTCCCCATAAATTCGTTTAGCAATAAAATTTTGCACAGCACTTCTTATATGCTAGACGAATTGGCAAAAAATAAATCGGACCTGAGTATGTTTGATGACACGCTCTAAAGCCAGTCTATTTTCCCTGTGTGACTGTTATGCGGTTACATTGGTCAATGAGACAAAATGACTTGGTATTTTTTTCATAAATCCTAGAACAAACTTGAAATTTTTGTTCAGGTAGTCGAAAGAACTTGTGATTTGATGGTAATCCCCGATCTTAACTCAATATCAGGAAAATATGCAAATGTTACAAATATGCAGTTATGGGCAGTGTACTTAATGGATGCCCCTTGTCTAAATCATTATAACTATACGACATGCGGGAGATTGAACGATATTTTCATGATCCTAGTTTGTTTCAAAATATTTCACGATTTCGACGTTTATATGGCTCAGTCATTTGCATGGTAAATGTGTACCCAACAAAAGAGCTTCTTAATCAGAATGCGCTTTGCACACACGCCATATGCAGCTGAGATGATGTTAAGTTTGAACTAGATTTTGCATAAATCATTAAATGAGTTTATTATTGACGAAAATTTCTTTGTTCTGACAGACGAAGCCAGCACACTCAAAGAGCAGTTCGATGACCAATAATTAACTCCCAAGAGGTATTGAGAACCATATTAAATCTAAAATAACTTTATTTTTACATTATAATGGCGTAATATTTCGAATCAACCTGACTTATACCTATTTATTTAAGCTGTAACGGTGTTAATAGCTCCGACGTTGAAATCGCAATTGCGTTGCTGTGGGGTTTACATGTGTTAACTCTGGTCAAAAGAAGCCCTCATTGCAGCCGCAACAGAACAGAGAAATTGCGACGAATCGTCTTCTGTGCAGTTCAAAAGTATATCTGATTTCCTCGTTTCTGTACCTCTGCGGTGAACCCATCATACAGAAGTTGGACACCGGAAATATATGGTGGATAGGTGCCAGACAACAACCCTGAAAAGTTAGTATTCGGTACAGATCCAGTTTGTACAAAAAGGCATGGAGCGCAGTGGGTAAGATGGGTGGACCACATAGAAAGAGAATATTGGGGTGGTATCTGAACAAAAGTCTACTCTTCATAGCGTATCGGTTCCATTATTAACCCTTCAGGACTGTTGTAAAAAGTACAATGTTCCTTTTTTTTTGACGTAGTACACTCCCGATCACAAGTTTGGGGTCACCCCCTCAAAAACATGCCATTTTTTTAGGCCCATATCTTCGCCAATATGCGTCCGATTTCAAAACCCTAGATCTCATTCAAAAGATAATAAGTCAAAGGAACTTTGAACATGATTTAAACTTAATCCAATGTTGCCAAATTTTCTAAAAAATGAATATAAACTTACGGCAGTGTCGCTGGAAATTATGGAAATTATGGTCGACCAAATTTTAAGATGAGAGCGGTAATATTACCCATTTTCTATTAGCTTTCAACTGTTTTTACAGAACTTAGCTAAAAAATCTAGAAAAAAAGTTATTAAGTAAATAATTCCTTGATGTCATCGACCAAAAGTTTGGGGTCACTATCGTAAAACATGGAAAAGTGGTTTGTTGATATCTTTGTCACCTTTCATTCAATTTTAATTCTTCTTGGCTTATTTGTAACAAAATGAATGATACTTACTGCATAGACACACATATTTGTTGAAATTTACATACTAAAACTTAACATTTTTTTGAAGTGTGGTGAAATGTGTTAACTTTACATAACATTTTTATATACAAAAATCGTTAAAGACATCAAACGTAAATTTAGTTTATTATCTTTGAAATGAGCCAAAAAGAATTAAAATTGAACTATAGATGACGAAGATATCACCAAATAACTTTTGCATGTTTTACGAAAGTGACCCCAAACTTTTGGCTGATACATCACATATTGAGGGGTGACCCCAAACTTTTAGTCGATGACATGAAGAGTTAATTTACTTAATAACTTTTTTTTCTAGATGTTTTAGCTAAGTTCTGTAAAAGGCAGTTGAAAGCTAATAGAAAATGGGTCATATTACCGCTCTCATCTTAAAATTTGGTCGACCTAATTTCTAGCGACACTGCCGTAAGTTTATATTCATTTATTAGAAAACTTGGCAACTGTGGGTTAAGTTTACATACAAATTTTTTTGAAAAGTTTCTTTTAAATCATGTTCTAAGTTTCTTTGACTTTCGAAACCTAGGGTTTTGAAATCGGACGCAAATTGGTGGAGATATGGGCCTAAAAAAAATGACATGTTTTTGAGGGGGTAGCATAGCATAGCATAGCATAGCATAGCATAGCCGACCGTACACATCCTGGGGTGGCTGTCGATAGAGACGTTTAATGCGCCAGAAAAGTTGCCTGGGACTTGACAAACCTTTCATTTAACGAACTCTCGACACCTGGCCAGGTCCTTACGATCAGCGGGGATGGGGAGGAAATGTTGATTAGATATCTACTCAGAATATGTCCAAGAACTTGGCCCACTTCATAGATATCTGGAGTTGGAAATTGGATAGGGTTTAATGGGGTGCTTTCCTTGGCGAAAAAGCTTATGAGAAATTGTCATTATTTAATCATTTACCTGGTAACCACGAAAAGAAAAAATAGGTACAGGGGATGGCCAAAATGTTTGGGATAGGCAACTTTTTTTCTCCCACAAAAAAGTTCAACATGCTGTAACTTTTCATAGAGTGCATCAAAAAATCTCAAATTTTGACTGTTTGTCAACCTATTATATGTGCATCATTGGTACAAATTTGGGCTCGATTGAATAATTTTTCGCGAAGTTACAACCGTTCGGGTAAAACATTATTATTTAGACTACTAATTTTTGAACTGTCATATCTCGGAAACCAGTGAACCGAATTGAATGAATTTTTTTAACGTTTATCAACAATATATTGATACTTAATACGACGTTATAAAATGTAATATTTTCTCACGACGAATTAAGTCATACCGGATTAAAATTTTTACCCATATAGAGGAAAATAAGTCAAATTTACAGTACCACACAAAAATTACTTAATGTGTTCTTCCTTCAATTTAAATAAGCTCTAATATATCTGATTGAAGATAACTTGAGAACAGAAGTGGATTATCTTTGGATATCAACACTAAAATTTATTGACATTGATGTAAAAAAATTACATTTTTTCGAGAAAAATCCAAAAAGTGTCAATCCATGATAACTTTTTACAACGTTTGAAAAGTACTTATGTTTAAATAGTTTGTGAAGCATTTACATATTGTTAGTGTACGTTCAAAATTTCATTCAATTCGGTTCGCTGGTTTCCGAGATATGACACCTCAAAAATGAGTTGTCTGAAAAATAGTGTTTTACGCGAACGGTTCTAACTTTGCGAAATATTAATCAATCGAGCCCAAATTTGTACCAATGATGCACATATAATATGTTGACAAACAGTCAAAATTTGAGATTTTTTGAAGCGCTCTATGAAAAGTTATAGCTTGTTGAACTTTTTTGTGAGAGAAAAAAAAGTTGCCTATCCCAAACATTTTGGCCATCCCCTGTAGATCTCACCAAATTTGTCTCTTGGAGACATAAAATCTTATTCCTCAAGCCAGAACACCTCAAAATCGCCGCACCACTTCAGAACGTCTCATAAACGCGGAATTCACTGAGGGAAATCCATCATCCACACTGAAAAACGACGACGCACACAACAAAATCAAACCAACGCGACGACAGCAGTGGGACCTAATTCGAAATATGAAAAATCACCACCACTTCCAAAATTTAAAATTTTCAGACGCGAAAAAAATGACAGCGCGAAAATTCGAAACGTCCGCGCACGCACATCGACTACTGCGATCCAAATGACATGTTTTTGAGGGGGTGACCCCAAACTTTTGATCGGGAGTGTATAAACACAAAACAACGGAATCAACCGGTGCCATAATCGCTTGCTTTCGAATACCATGAATTTGGGAGCGTAAGATTACTTATGGCTCTCAGATCCTAACGTTTTTTTTCCTTCATGTTTTCAAAAACATTGTTCTAAATTGACACGAAAACAGCATAGCTGTACTCTTTCATACTTAAGTAGTATGAAGTAAATATCTACTTCATAGATGGACTTATTTTCCAAATTTTTTGAACTCGGAAAGAATTTTCAATCCCCTAATTAAATTTAAAAAGTTAACTTTTATCTTTTGGTGATGTCTAAAGCTGAATACCTATGTGTTGAAACCATTTAAGAGTATTTTGCGGTTAATGTGCGGTTATGTGTAATGGTTATTGGTTATTTTGTGTATTCTGCAAAACATGTACATAAGCAATAAGTTGAATTGATTTATTAATGCATATTTACGCTTACACCTTAAAGGATTTATACACGGGGATTCCCGTGCTTGACTACAATACACACAAATTCTTCAAATAGTTTCGTATGTTATTTCTATAAATTTTGCATTCACCAAATAGTTCAGTTAATGCGAAATATTTAATCACAAAATATAGCAAACCAGTAAGTTTGTGACAGCATGCAATTTTCCTAGTTTAATTGCTCATTCCATCCTATGCCCAACATTCCAGACATTTTGCATCGTCGAGCTCTGGTGGTAATAACACTACCTCATTCCTAAGTATGCCACAAAGCAATTTAAATGAACAAAAATATCCCAATGGATACTTTCACTACCGGTGACACATGTCAAGGTTTGGAATCCCCCTCTTGGCGAGAGGGTGGAGCTTAGTCTCACTCTGGACCATATACTGCATGTGTGCCAACATTTATTTATAAGCACACCGTTTTTCTCACTTTGGCCTCTTCAACGCTTAACTTGCAATGTGCGCTAATGCTTCTCTCCGTTAGGTAATTTCATTTCAGCAGGATACCAACACATCCGAACTGCGCTCCGAACCAGACGAAAGACGCAGCGGATTTCGTCGATGATCGGATTTGTTAAATCCAATCTAATTAATTTAATTACCAATGATGCTCGGCTTGTACCTTGGCCAATCGCTTTCGATCCTGCCAACTGCTTGCCTCTAAACCACCATCACTTTGGGCAGTCGATGTGGTGCACTCTCAAATGGTGATGACGCTGAAAAATTGTCTCCAAAGGACGACGACAGTTGGAGAGGAAGGTTACAAAATAGAAATGCGGTCAGATTCGGTTTTTTTGTATGACCTATGAGGCTGCCATGGCCTTTTTCGCTTTCGCAATACTAGTCAGTCTGTAATAAATGCGGATCAGAATATCAATTAAGTATCGACCATAAATAAGGGATTGACGTTTCCGACGATGATTGACTTTTCCGTGCGGTTGAGTTGTGCTATGGTTCTACGGAGGATCGATGTAGAATGTTAAATGTCACATTGTGGTGTGTCGTGCCATGGCCATTAGACGGAACAAATTCAATCCAAAACATTAGATCCGACGATGAGTGCGGCCGACTCATCTCCACTTTCGCTTCCGAATTTCTGTCGCTATCGGCTTTTGATGACATCGATGATGGAGCTCCACGTTGGAGATCCAGTTGCGAGGCCACCATGCACGAATTATATACCGCAGGCATCTATTGATGAAGACCTGCAGCCATTGCGTGTTCTCCGCTGATACATACCAGGTTTCACTGGCGTATAGCAGCACAGATTTCACGTTTGAGTTGAAAATTCGGATTTTGGTGCGTCGACAATTGTGGTTGTTTTTTTTTTATACATTTGTAAAACTCGCAAAAGCAGCCCTCGCCATCTGGATCCTTGCAACTATATCGGTCTTAGTGCCGCCTTCGGCCGCCATTTGGCTACCAAGATATTGTAAGCTTTCAACATTCTTCACTGATTCCCCACCTAGCTACGGTAAAGCTCACTCCAGCAACGGATGGAGACAAAACACCGTGGTGCATCACTCTGGACGAAAATGCCCTGTATTGTGCTTCAATGAGGCCGATGATTTTCTCAGGAACACTCTTGCGTCTGAGGGCTTCCTACATGTTTGCGTGATTGAGACGGTGCAAATAACAGCTCAGCAGGTCACAGATACTGCTAGTGTACATTGTTTTTGACAGAGGGTTTTGGACGGCATCAATCAGCTGTCCTAGAGTCCAGAGCTTATCTTTACGAAAGTCACGAATTCTGCTTTTGCATTTCTTCAATTTGGTTTAGCTCCAGCGTCAGTAGTGTTTTCAAATAGGTGCCCCCAAGCTGCTTAACTAATCTCTCACTTTTGAAAAAGATTAGTGCACTTGCGAACGACAAATGAAAGAAAGAAATTGATCATTGATTTGGTTTTGCGGCTTACCAAGTCATAATAATGTCAAGGTTTCCATAATAGATACGTAAACATTTTATAATTCAAAGCTATGTCACCATTATTTAATAAATGCTTTCAAAGAACCGAACAAAGGCCATTAAAATTATCCATCATGTGGCAATTAAGTTATGTTTAAGCTCCCACAGAGCTAGCCCTTACTATGGTAATTATGCATCTGCTTCCATACTCCTGCAAAATGACAATTTAAGCACCATCACGAGCAGCAGGCTGCCATTAATAATAAACTTTTATATTAAATTAAGATTTGCTCGGCCATGTGGACTTTGTTCAGATGATTCAAACTCCAGAGCATGATGCAATTAATCAACCCGGTACGGCGGTGGTGTGACTGCAACTTGTGACTAGGTACGTCTTCAGCACCATGGCCACCGAGATTATGCCCATATGGTCTCCATCGATTTACAATGACCCAGAGCTGAAATCCAAACCATCGCATCACATCGTGGCACACAACACATAAATATTATTCTAGTGATAAAATTAGCAGTTCATGAATCACACAACCTAAAACAATCGGGATTTGTTTATAATTTCCCTTGGTTTGTTGGTTGATCGCACGTTTTCGATATCAACAGTTCGGTGATGAACGCACATGAGTTGCATTAAATTTATTGCAGTTTTAGCTTATTTGTTTGCATGTTTTTCGTAAATAAAGCATTTTTGGATTCAACCACCTGATTGCGATGAAGTCATGTAATATTACGTCTAAATTGAATGTGAGCTTATTTACCAATTTTTTGCGATACAAAACCCTGAACATCTCTGCACCCATAATACCGGTGGTATTTTAGTACTTGGATGGTTCGATCGACGAATACTTAGAATGATCTTTGGCGGAGTGGTATATAGTGATAAAAGATTAGCCACCAGCTCTCTGTGCTCTTCAGTAAACGTATCTTACGTAAAGTGGCCAAGTAGACAACCTGGAAGAAGCGTCCAACATAGATCTGGCCCTCACAAGTTTCTATCTCATACTTCCACTTGACAGCCAATAGTCGTATGCTTAGTTGGTAGTGTAGCCTGTTGTCTTTGTAACTTCAGCTGGATTGAGGAGGTACGACCCGGTACGGCTCAAACAGCGTCTGTTGTGACATCCAGATGCTGAGTATGAAATACTGCATCGCATCAGCTAATGGTGAGATGCCAAGGAGCGTCCAACATAGATCTGGCCCTCACAAGTTCTATCCTCATGCTTTCACAGACAGGTTAAGTGATGACAAAGACCGCAAGCTAAGAGTTGTGTGCTCGCCTGGTAGTGCAGCCTGGGCACAGTTGACCTTCTGACTTCAGCTAGATTGAAGTGATACGACCTGAGCGTCTGTTCTCCGAGGAGGTGCGGCTCCAACAGCGTCTGTCCTGTCATATGTCAGCTGAGTATGAAATGCACCCTCTACAGAAGCTATACCTTACCTAAGGTATAGGTACCACGGTAGATAGGGGACCTTAGGCCAACCATCTACTGTTCCCGAAACCCAAAAACCGAAAACGAAACATTACGAACTGATTCAACGGCTATGACTTTTAGCACGAAACAACGGACAACTATTGGAACTTTGAGTATGTTAACCCTAGCCCACCAGGGTAAACTGGCACAACTAGCCAATGAGGCGAGCCGTATGAAGCTTGAGATCCTAGGACTCAACACAAGAACACAGATTGGTGGACGAGGTGAACACGCTCCACGCCACCGTGGAGTTGGTTATTCCTGCTCTGTGCTCACGCCCACGCTACGCTCATGAAGTGGGAACCTATTAAGGAGTGGATAATTGTAGCCAGATTCAGAACACGGGTTTGAAAAATTACCATGATCCAATGTTACGCGCCAACCGAAGCTGACGAAATGCAAGACAAAGAAAACTTTCTCAGTCAACTGAATGCTGTCGTGAACAAGATCCCGAAAGGTGACATCAAGATCCTTATGGGCGACTTAAACGCGAAGGTTATTTCCGACAACTCGGACTATGAGCACATCATGGAAAACCCTGGTCTCGTAGAAATGAGCTAGAACGAAGAGCTGTTTGCAGAGTTTTCTAGCAACAATGACATGGTGATTGGTGTCGTACCGCTCCGTGGACATTAGCCTGTCCGATTTTCTTTTTGACGCCATCGCGAACACGACCGGTAGCATCAAGAATAACACTAGTTTACAGCATTTTTGAACTCGGTAAGCTGATGATCGTTTTTGGTGTAGAATCATGCCCTGAGTTCGAAAATGCGAAGGAAAAAAAATTACAGTAGAGCGGAAATTTTTTCGACTTTCCATACAAGGTTGATTATTTGAAATCGATTTTTGTTCTATTTTTAAGCAAAGTCGCTCAATTTACACATCTCATTCTCCGTAATCAATGCTCCGATTGAGCTGGATTTTTCAATGTAACTCACCTACATATGGTATGTCAAATAAACGCTGAGCAAGAATTTTTGAATTGATTTTTTCTTACTGAAAAAAATACATTTCTTCATATATTTTTGGAAATTTTGCTAAAATTTAAGGAGATCATCCCCAAAACTCGCCAATATCTTAAATTTCATCAGTTTTACGCAAAACCTGCTTTCAGATGATCGAATGGTATTATATTCAACTTTTAATTTATGGAAAAATGTTTAAAATTGGTTGAACAAAACGCGAGATATTTCAATTTTATTAAATTCCATATTTTAAAAAGTTGTAAAACTCGATATTGAGCTAAAACTCAAAAACTGTTCTACTTTAAATTTTTTGAAGCACGGTTCTAAAATCAGCACAAAATTATGCTTAAAAAATTTTGGTCGTTGACAGAAGTTCACGACTTTCGTTTTATTTTGTAAACTAGTGTAATCAACAGAATAATTAGGCTCGGCTTGCAAAGGAATTCATATACCACTACCCCCCCCCCCCCCCCTTCGTAAAATTCCTCTCTCAATTCTGCACACCGAATACTAACACCTACCCTTCAAGCGCTCGTTCGCGCTCTATTTCTCTTTCGGGAACGGCTCAATCATCCCACACGGTGTTCTCTCATACTCTCCCTTGTTCGCCAAAAACAAAGCCCAAAATGCCAAGATGGGGTAAAATGGCCCAACTGATAAAATCATTCCTGAATGGGACTTGATCATTATTATAAGTGAATGGTGTCAAGATATGTTTGCATCGAACATTCTTCTAGAAGCTAGGCCACCAAACCCACGAAAAATCTTTTGATTTCCCAATGAAAATTGGCAACTTCCGGTTTTTCGTGTTTGCAATGAAGGTTTCCTGGTGATTTTATTACCAGCCAAGTGTTTCCAACGAGATTCAAGCACACATGGAGACGCATGGTTGTTCATGTCTACACTTTCTATGTTAGAGGTCATTCAAATATAACGATCATCGTTTTGCGGGGAGGGGGGTAACACTCAATTTATTGAGTATACGAAAAAAGCAGGACAGAGGGGGGGGGAAAAGGAATTGGAAATGCCCGAAAACTGATGGACGTAATTTTTGAATGTTTTCATGAAGTGGCATCTTACCATGGCAGATGGTCGTTTTGCACCACTTCCGTTTTACGAATCACCACTTTACTTCGAAAGCCTAACAAATGAGGTTGATTGTCATTGAAAACGATGAAAGTTTGAAAAAATGCATTTTACCCCACTTGACCCTAATAGGGTGTACCATTTGGGTAGCTGTACCACACTGCACGTGCCTAGCTGTACACAAAAATTCAAATCAATCGGTTTGAAATTGACTTAGTTATAGCGGCAAGTGCCCAAAATAGGTACACCTGCCTAGATCGTACTAGACCCTACGTTCGTATCTTACTTCGGCAGTCATCTTCCGGGTCAGCGGGTCGTTTAGATTTTCGTGCTGTCTATGTGTTTGTCATTTTTTCCCATACACTCTTATTTTACCGTACAGGGGATACTCAAAATAACTGGGACAGGTAAAATTTCCACTTTTCAAAAAATGTTCAACTCGCTGTAACTTTTCGAAAAGGGCATCAAATATTCTCAAATTTTTACTGTAAGTTCAACAACTAGTTGTGTATCAGTGGACAAAATTTGGAAAAGATCGGGCCATTCTACACGAAGTTATGAAGATTCTAGAAAAAGGTGTAATTATCCGATAGCCAACTTTGAGCTGTTGTATCTCCGGATTCAATGAACCGAATGCAATGAAATTTTGATCATTTATGACTTATATAATGAACTTTGAAAAACAGTTTACCTAATTAGAAATTATTAATAAGAGAAAAAGTTATGGCGATTTCATTTATTCTTTGTTTTTTTAGTAAATTTATATATTTTTCATATGCATCCCATTACTTTTTCAATTTAATGCCGGCTATTTGGTTACTTTCCTTTAAAACATAAATATATTCAAGTCAATAAGAGGGAATTATAATGAACTATAATTACTATCTCGAATTTTGAAACGATGATGAAGTTTTGAAATAATTGGTGTTATATTAGAAAAATAATCCAATCGTAATAATTTTCTTTCGTGTAAAGAATTTTAAGTTTTGTCAAAAGTTTTTAATAGCTCATTATATAAGTAATAAATGATCAAAATTTCATTGCATTCGGTTCATTGAATCCGGAGATATAACAGCTCAAAGTTGGCTATCTGATAATTAGTCCTTTTTCTAGAACCTTTATAACTTCGTATAGAATAACTCGATCTTTTCCAAATTTTGTCCACTGATACACAACTAGTTTTTGAACTTACAGTAAAAATTGAGAAAAATTGGGAATATTTAATGCCCTTTTCGAAAAGTTACAGCGAGTTGAACATTTTTCAAAAAGAGAAAATTTTACCTGTCCCAGTTATTTTGAGTATCCCCTGTATTTATTTTACTTAAAGTTATGCTAAATAAGTTCAAATCTTGAAACATATATTTTGCTTAATGGTCCTAAGACTTGATTATCGACTTTTGATAGTATTAGTTATCTTTTTTTTTTGAATATTACACTATGCATTTAGTTTACCATGGATACCTATACCCAGCCAATTGGGAGATCGCTCTTTCCGCTTCGACCAATGATCAAAATTACATGGGTTTTCCGTGATGGCGTTATGGAAAATCAAATCGACCACATCAGCATCAGCCGAAAATTGCGTCCGATCATCATCTCTTGATCGGTGAGATCCGGTTGCGCATTGCCATGATCCATAGACAGGAGGAGAAAATCGAGCGCCGGTCCTTCGTCGAGGAGCTAGAGAACCGTGCTGCGAATATCCCAGAAAGTGGAAGCGTAGAAGATCAATAGAGCGCCATCAAGAACACCTTCATCGCCACCGGCGAGAATAATTTGGGTAAGCTACGCTCCCGAAGAAAGCAGCGGATCTCAGATGATACCTGGAGGAAGATAAAGGAGCGAAGGAATGCCAAAGCCGCGATAGAGCGAGCGAAAACACGAGTAGCCAAAGCCGTAGCCCGTCAGCGCTGTTCGGCTCTCGAGAAGGAAGTGAAACGCTCATGTAGACGGGACAAAAGAGCGTAGGCGGACTCCCTAGCCGACGACGCACATTGGAGTAAATGATCATAAGTGGAAAAACTCAAAATGAAGTTTTTGGGTTTTCCGTTGTGTTTTGCCAAGTTCAGTTATCGTGTAATCGTTTGACAGCTAAGTAGTGTCCAAATGTTTTGTTTACGCTTATCAGAAGAGGTTTAGTAAAGCTGAATTTTGCCGTTTTCTTTGATATAACTCACAGCGCGTGCTAGTTTTGACCGTACAAAGTGAATAAAATTGATAGTCAATCAATTCAACGATGCAGTTTGTTAAAGAAGGCTAATGTTGTTATTATGTTAATTTGAAACCCAAACAAATTGACGTTAGGTTTACATACAATATATGAGAATATTGAAGAAAAAAATTTGATGGAATCCTTTACCGTACATTCAAAATAAAATAAGTTGATTTTCCGGCTGTTTCCGGGAAATCTGCTTTTAGTGTATGATAAAACAATTGTTCCTCTTTCAAATGCAGAAAGAAAACCTTCCGGATGTTTCCGATTTCAAAAATTGCAACACTTTGAAAAAATCGTGATAATTATATTATTATAGGATATTATTTGTCTAAAAACACTATTTGGCCCTCTGAATGTATTTTTGCTGAAAACTAGAATGCAGCAGCTTTCAAGCAAAAAAAAAAGAAATTTAAAATCGGTCAACTGGTTAAAAAGCTGTGATTTTTTGAAAAAAAAATTGGCTTCGAAAAATCTTGATTTTTACAATTACAAAATTGGTCACCCTAATGACGAAATAAAAAAATACGGGACTAATTATTTTCGATAAACTACAAAACCATCAAGTATCACGATGTTCGGAGACACACTATATCGATTTTCTATGCAATGGTTGTATTATTTAAAAAAAAATCTTGTTGAAGTCGGTTAGATTGGTTGTTTCTCACTGCTAGGTGAATTTATTGTTATAAAATTCATTGAAAACTATGAAATACGTTTTATTACTAATTTGGATTGTATTTGGGTTGCGAAAATACGTTAAAATAATTTTGATCAGTTTTGATGTACTAGGTGCTCCACTGTGCGACGGCGAGAAAGCTGCAACACCGGCGACATCTGTTTCACGTCGCCTTAATGGGACCAAGATGAATGCTACGATGCCCGTGAAAGACACGTCTGGACAGTTACTGACCGACCCGGCTGGCCAGTTGAAACGCTGGTTCGAGCACTTTGGAAGCACTTTTTCAAGTGTCGTCCACGCCACAAACACCTCAGCATGGTCCGCCAAGGGTTCGACGCATTTACCCGTTTCAACACCGAAGATCCATCAGTGCAGGAGATAGAAACAGCCATCCGTAGCATGAAATCGAACAGGGCCCCAGGGGTCGATCGCATATCAGCTGAGATGCTCAAAGCTGACCCCGTAGTATCCGCACAACTACTATATCAATTATTCCGCAACATATGGGAAACCGCGACATTACCGGCCGACTGGATGCAAGGTGTCTTAGTAAAGGTACCCAAAAAGGGTGACCTGAGTGTATGCGATATGAAAAGTTCTCTGCAAAGTAATCCTTAACCGGATACATGAGCAGGTTGACGCAACTCTCTGACGGTAGCAAACTTGATTCCATGCCGGGCGATCCTGTGTGGACCATATTGTCACGCTCCGTATCATCTTGGAGAAAATCAATGTATTCCAGAGTCTCTCTACCAGGTGTTCATTGATTACAAAAAGCTTTCGAGGCCCTCAGGTCATTGAAGCACAGTACAGGGCGTTTTCGTGCAGAGGGGCTGTCCATAAACCACGTGGTCATGAGGGGGGGGGGGGTTCGGCCAATGACCATTTTGTATGAACAAATAAAAAAAATTGTATGGACTAATGACCACGCAGGGGGAGGGGTTTGAAAAGTCACAAAATAATGACCACGTGGTTTATGGACAGCCCAAGAGTTCTGCACAACGGCGTCTTGTCCGATCACATCCGGGGGTCGCTGATTCGTTGAGATTCAGGTAGGTGCAATTGATCGTGAATCAAATTCCGGGTTGTTGTGGCAGGCCATTACCATGGAGCACCAAAATGATCTCGACAATTCGAGGTTATGTGATTGTTAATGCTGATGACGTTGCTCTCCTAGTTCAACGGCGCTCTGATATGCAGAGCAAGATCGATGATCTTGCCAATCGCTCCTCAGCGAAAGGTCTTACCATCAACGTCAACAAGACCAAATCGTTGGATGTAAACACGGTCAATCCAAGCTGGGCATTGGGCAAGCAGTGAAGCATGTTGGAAGCTTCTAGTATCTTGGTAGTCATAGCGGCACCACGATCAACAAAGTGCACGGATCAAGAAGGCAAGGGCTGCTTTTGAGAGTTTAAGAAATGTATGGATAAACAATCAGACTAGTCAACGCACCAAAATCCGTATTTTCAACTCGCACGTGAAATATATGCTAATGTACGCCAGTGAAACTTGGTGTGTATCAGTGGAGAACACTCAGCGGCTGCAGGTCTTCATCAATGCCTGCGGTATATAATAACTCATGCATGGTAGCCTTACAACTGGATCTCCAACGCAGAGCTCCATCGTCGATGTCATCAAAAGCCGATAGCGACATAAATTCAGGAGCGAAAGTGGAGATGGGTCGGCCACACTCTACGCAGGGGCGGGAACGAAATCTACAAGCAAGCGTTAGATTGGAACGCAGACTTAGAGTTCATTTATTTCATTATTATTAGCTTTAATTATGAGGTTTCCAGCCTTTGGCTGAAATTGAATTATAGTAGTCCGTTCAAGTATATTTTTTTAAAATTTGAATATCTTTGAGTAGATTAGAGTATCTTGGCGGAGATGAACCAGCCCCTGGCTGAAAATCTCGATAATAAAGATAATAGTAATAATAGAATATCTTCGTGCATGCTACCTGAGATACAAAGGCAACGCTCTCATTGATAAAGAGTCTTTGTTAATATACAGTAGTAGACATTCGTTTAGCCGAGGCATATTTTTTCTACTTTATTCGCAATTGCTGTTGGAAATCGACTGTAATCTTGACTCTATAGATTAACGGCTACGCAATCTTAGGGTTAAAAAAACGAGTTTTATAATTCACCCGACGCACATTGGAGTAAATCATACCAAAACCTGATCATAAGTGGAAAAACTCAAAATGAAGTAATTGGGTTTTCCGTTGTGTTTTTGCCAAGTGTAGTTATCGTGTAATCGTTTGACAGCTGAGCAGTGTCCAAATGTTTTGTTTACGCTTATCAGAAGAGGTTTAGTAAAGCTGAATTTTAGCCGTTTTCTTTGATATAACTCATAGCGCGTGCTAGTTTTGACCGTACAAAGTGAATAAAATTGATAGTCAATCAATTCAACGATGCAGTTTGTTAAAGAAGGTTAATGTTGTTATTCTGTTAATTTGAAACCCAAACAAATTGACGTTAAGTTTACATACAATATATGAAAATATTGAAAAAAAATATTTGATTGAATCCTTTACCGTACCCGTACATTCAAAATGAAATAAGTTGATTTTCCGGCTGTTTCCGGAAAATCTGCTTTTAGTGTATGATAAAACTATTGTTCCTCTTTCAAATGCAGAAAGAAAACCTTCCGGATGTTTCCGATTTCAAAAGTTGCAACACTTTGAAAAAAATCGTGATAATAATATTATTATACATATCCCGGGTAGAGGTAAAATACTGACGATCAAAACATGATATTGGTTTGATTGATATAAGAGATAAAAGATCTGAAAATAATATCTGAAAAATGTTCCTGGAACATCTGAACAATATCAAAATTTGATATTTCAAGATCATACGAATAGCTCGCTGATATTGGTTAGATCTTACAAAATCTAAATATGATTTGATGATGATGTTCCAGGAGTAAATTTTTGATTTTATTTTTAGATCTTTTATCTCTTATGTCAATCAAACCCATATCACTTTTTGATCTTCATATCAAAATATGCTATTATTGAGCTCTTTTCCTCTACTCGGGATCATATTATTTGCCTAAAAACACTATTTAGCCCTCTGAACATATTTTTGCTGAAAAATAAAATTCAACAGCTTTCAAGCAAAAAAAAAGAAGTTCAAAATCGGTCAACTGGTTCAAAAGCTGTGATTTTTTGAAAAATTTTGGTTTCGAAAAATCTTGATTTTTACAATCATTAAATTGGTCACCCTAATGACGAAATAAAAAAAATACGGGTCTAATTATTTTCGATAAACTACAAAACCACCAAGTGTCACGATGTTCGGAGACACACTATATCGATTTTCTATGGAATGGTTGTATTAGTAAAAAAAATCTTGTTGAAGTCGGTTAGATTGGTTGTTTCGCACTGCTATGTGAATTTATTGTTATAAAATTCATTAAAATCTATGAAATACGTTACATTACTAATTTGGGTTGCGAAAATACGTCAAAATAATTTTGATCAGTTTTGATGTACTAGGTGCTCCACTGTGCGACGTTTCGACACGGAGATAGTGTCTTCTTCAGGGAATTGTAAAAATTTTATATTCTTTTTTTTTAATTTTTGGAGAATCTTCTAGGTAATTTGCATGCACGCTAAAACTGCTCAGCACCAAAATGTGTAAGACCTACTCATAAATGCATAATTTCCATACCACTCATAAAATGTATAAGAGTTACACATTCACAAAATTTGCTCGTACACTATTCTAGATGCGCAATAGCTATATTTTTTGGTTCGTCAAGGTCACTAGTAATCCTAGTTAGATTTCCATACAAAAAAAATGCAACTTTAACGATTTTGTGGACGCAGCAGCAGATTTTGTGAATGTGTAACTCTTACACATTTTATTAGTGGTATGGAAATTATGCATTTAAGAGTAGGTCTTACACATTTTAATGCTGAGCGGATTTACTGCGTGAGTCAATGGGATGAAACAATATATTATTTATTTTTTGGCCGTGAAATATAAGAAAAATAGAAAACTTGCCTAGACATTCGTTCAGCCGAATTGTACAATTTTCAGAATTCCATAATAAAAACTATCAAATTTCGAAAAAGATTCAACATAATCATTTTGTATGGTGACCTGCAGTATAGATCGACTCGTAAATCATGAAGTTGATCGTTTTTGGAGTGTTGCCATATTTTCTTTTGTCTTTATTATCGAGACTTCCAGCCCGAGGCTGGTTTGTCTCCGTGTTGCCATATTAATTTTCATATTTGTTTTAATATTGAAAATGTTCCCAAATTTAGATTTGTTGTACCGTCGTGCGGGGTGTCATTGGGCCAAAGAGGGGTGACATTGGGCCACTATTTCACACAATTAGAATACGACGAGAATGCATATTGTGTGCTAAACTGCAAGAATACATAATTGTAAGATACTTGGCACCCACCGTCAAATTCTCTGACTTATGTTAAATCCGTAGGATCGATGGACCAATGTAACCCTCTAGGCCCAATGTCACCCCGAACGACGGTAGTTATTTTCATCGGAAGTGTTTCAAAAGATTCTAATTTAGTATATTTTGTATATTTATTTATTTAACCCTCTAATACCCAAATTTTTGATTTTGATCTAAATATCATTTTTCGTCATCTAAAATCGATTTAAACCTGTTTTAGAAGATAATTCTTTTTAATTCTCAATTTCGTGAATTTCAGTTTTTGATTTTTCTAATTTTTATTTTTGAACATCCCCACACTTTTATATTTTTCCTGGAAGCCAATTTGGGGAACGGATTTTTTGAGATGAAAACATTTTGAGATTTTATGATTATTGTTGAAATATTATTATTTTAAATTTATTTCTCAGAAAATTTTATTTTCCGTGTAATTTTAAGGAAAATAATTTTAGAGTGTTTTCGATTCCCTTAAACTATTAAACAAGGATAGAGTGATTTGGGAAAAATTTAAAATATGTTAATTGTAGCGATTGAATACAAAATAAACAATGACTTCTAAAAGATGACTAAAACATCAATTTTTCAATGATTTTTAAAAAATGTAAATACGCTTTAAAATACACCAAAAATAATTTTGAGATATACAGAACAGTCCTAAATATCAGCCAAAAATATAAACAAATTGATTTTCCACGAAACAAAAATTACAAAAATGCTCAAACTATACCCCGTCTAAAGGCGGGATTGGGTATTAGAGGGTTAATTTCAACTGACCTACCTAGTCTCATTGAAATACTTATAACTAATTGGACTGGACTTATACAACATTACTTGAATTAATAATACTAAACTCGGGAACAAACAGCGTTACAACGCGCGGACAATCTTAACTTAGCAATCATCATTCGAAAATTTACAACACAAAAACAAAGAAAGGAAGGCCGGCAGCATATTCGGTTATGTACATTTTTTACATTATTATTCTTATGCCCAAACAGTGAAACGGTTCTCAAATTCACGATACTTAAGTCCTACAGGCCAAGTTGATTGATCCATTGCTAAACACTTATGTTTTGAATAGAGTGCAACTTTAAATGAAATGTAATCTAAATCATCCATTGAACATCCCTTGGGTAGCAATCTCCTTATTTTCACAGTTCTCCTATCAGTGATATCAAGACATTCACATACAAGTTGAATTACATTCTCATCCGTTGCGCGACAATCGATATGAGTAAGAAACAGAGAAAACGTATCATTTCGTTGGAAACTATGGTTCGCGATCTCGCTTGTATCCCTAGCAGTGCGACTGGTTTTTGTTCCATCCAATAGATGATTGCTTGCGTTCGGAGATGATGATACATCAGTTGAGTGCAGTTTCTCGCTGAGCTGTATTTGATGATGTGGTGCTAATGTAGCAAGGGTGTCGAAGATCTCTTCCACTTTAGCTTTCAAGTCCGCAATATCCGATTCAATTTGATTGTTTGGCCTAGTTGCGTCGTCATCGATCTCTGCTGATATGGAGTTATCTGCATCACGGGTCGCGCAATAATGATCCAAACAAGTATCACACATCCACAAAATATTTTTCGTGAACAATGCACACATAGTAGGCTCCGCTAATCCCACACATGAAGCGTGGAAACGTTTGGCGCACTTTCCTTCACAAATTGTGTACCGATCTTTTTTGAGATCGATAGCGAGTGTACACTTGTTGCACTCCATGACTGCCAATCACAAAGTGTAATGGTGCAATTGTCGGCCTGAATAATTTCGGTTATTCGGTAGATTTAAGGTGAATATATAACGAAGCCACACCTCGAATTTTCAAGTGCACAAATCTGAAGAACCGAATGTCGGTTTGAGCTGAAAAGTTGATCGATTGGTTACCCGCTGGTGGTGACCAATCGATCAACTTTTCAGTGCAAACCGATATTCGCTTCTTCAGATTTGTGCTCCTCAAAATTCGAGGTGTGGCTCCGTCATATATTCACCTTAACGACTCTTCAGAGCTTTTTAACAAAATAACTTTATCACAAGCGGATTCTTGGCCATCAGCAGGGCAAAAAAGACGTACTATTCGAAATAGGCACACAGCACAAGATAAAAGTATCATGACGAGTGCAGGTTGAAAATCTACGAAAAACAAAGTTTTTAACAGAAAAATTGTTGCAAATTATAAAAAAAAATCACGTATTTAAGTATTGTTTTGATGAAATATGATATTTAGTATCACTTTCATTAATCACAGCGTTTACTACTATTACGTTTTCTTAAAGCTCCTGAAATCTTCTAGACTGTATTCTGTATTAACAAAAAATGGACGCCTTACATTTTGAGAAATGGCACCCAAAGTATTCAAATTTTTAGCATGATCTTCTTGTTACATAATTTAGACGTTATTTTCAAATAAATCCTGTTGAAAATGAATGTGGTTCAAATCTAAGACTCATCTATATAAATAAAAATGGAAAGGTGTTTGTATGTCATGAATAGGCTCGGGAACGGGTCAACAGATCGACATGATTCTTTCACTGTTGCATTCCGCCAGGGCTCCGACGTGTTTGTATGAAAAAAAAATAGAAATAGTGACCGGGAAGGCAAGAAAAACAGGAAAATCTGAAATTCCATTTTTAAGGGGAATTTATTCATGGAACCAGATGTCAAAAAAACAGAGTAAGCAGGCAGGACGACGTTTGCCGGGACTGCTAGTTTATAATATATTTCTTCAAATTGAATAAAATAATCCAATATTTTGACAATGTCATTTTTTGTATGAACATCTGCTTCAAAATAAACAGGGTTCAAAAATTCTGACTCGTCTAACAGTTCTTTCGCTTGGGAGTCTTCTCATTCATTTAGTTAAGCTAGTATTATACAGTTATACTTCAGAGGCATCGGGATACGTCTTTGTGTCTACATAGAACTATTTATTTTAGCTTTTACATACATACATACATTTATTTGTTCAACATCATTAAGACAAGACATAATCAACAATAGTACGCCACAATACTCGGTTTGTGGCTGCCGCTCTCCATCCTCGGTCGCGCCCAATGCTCGCCAAGTCACGCTCCACCTGGTCCGCCCATCGTGCTCTCTGCGCTCCACGCCTTCTTGTTCCAACCGGATCCGTTGCAAACACCAGCTTTGCAGGGTTGTTGTCCGGCATTCTTGCAACATGCCCTGCCCACCGTATCCTTCCGGCTTTGGCCACCTTCTGGATGCTGGGTTCGCCGTAAAGTGCAGCGAGCTCGTGGTTCATCCTTCTCCGCCACACACCGTTCTCCTGCGCACCGCCGAAGATCGTTCTTAGCACGCGTCGCTCGAAAACTCCGAGTGCTTGTAGGTCCTCCTCGAGCATGGTCCATGTCTCGTGCCCGTAGAGGATCACCGGTCTTATTAGCGTTTTGTACATGGTGCATTTGGTGCGTGGGTGAATCTTTTTCGACCGCAGTTTCTTCTGGAGCCCGTAGTAGGCCCGACTTCCGCTGATGATGCGCCTCCGAATTTCTCGGCTCACGTTGTTGTCAGCCGTCAGTAAGGATCCGAGGTAGACGAATTCCTCCACCACCTCGAAAGTATCCCCGTCTATCGTAACATTACTACCCAGACGGATCCGGTCATGTTCGGTTCCGCCTACCAGCATGTACTTTGTTTTTGAGGCATTCACCACTAGTCTGACCTTTGTTGCTTCGCGTTTCAGGCGGGTGTACAGTTCTGCCACCGTTCCAAATGTTCTAGCGATAATGTCCATGTCGTCCGCAAAGCACACAAATTGACCGGATTTTGTGAAAATCGTTCCCCGGCTGTTGAGCCCGGCTCGTCGCATCACACCTTCCAGCGCGATGTTGAAGAGTAGACATGGGAGTCCGTCACCTTGTCGCAGTCCCCGGCGAGATACGAATGAACTGGATAGTTCACCCGAAACCCTTACGCAGTTTTGCACACCGTCCATCGTTGCTTTAATCAGTCTAGTCAGCTTCCCAGGAAAGCCGTTTTCGTCCATATTTTAGCTTTTATCAATCCCATTTTGATGTTTCACCAACCGAAAGTCTAAATACTTATTTTTTTCCCGACATTTTATGCAATTTTATGTTTACATTCATTCCCAACATTAGAGGGTATGTTGTTCTTGGCTGTGCATGCATCACTCCTGTAGGGGTGAGTATGGCAGCATAATCGATCGCGTTCGCTATTGTCTCAAGTGAATCAAAACAATAGATGCGCGGGTGTTTAGTGTTCAGTATTGTGTTGTTCTTTTCTGAGTTTTACAGAGAAGAACATTAATCAAGACAATTAGCTGATCGGCATTGAACCACAAAAACCCCACAACAATTGGTGAGATCTTTCCAATATTATTTATTTATAAATAATTCTACTTCAGTGTATTTACTTTATAACTGCATTTAAGTTGAAAATTCGCTATTTTCAACATCCTTTCATCTATTGGAAGATGCTTCAGTTCTGGGCTCTTTCTAAGTTGATGAAGGGATTTATAAATGCTTGCAAGGACTTGGCCAGGTGTGTGGAGCTGAGTGAATCTATGACATTGTTGATAGTAGCGACATCAGCAATGTCAGTGGAAATATTCAACTTTGCAACTCCACCCAAGATTTGTGCAAGTATTCATGCTATGCTACATTCATTCCCAACATTAGAGTATTTACAGAAAGCATTTTCCTTAAATAAATTAATTTGTCCTCGTTTTTCCTTATCGAGACATTTTTTTGTAATATTTCTTTGAATTTCACAAATAAAAAAAACTTTAAAGGTTAATTATCTTGCAAACACGTCATAAATTAAATGCCTTGGGGTATATCCTCGAAATAAATTCACGAAATTGCAAAAAATCCATTAAAAACCATTTTTTCAATTACCTTGGCTTAACGAATGTCTAGGCAAAAAATAACATTTGAAGGGTTTTTACCCTCGTTTTTGTTTCAGTGTATATGTAAGTGTGATGTATCACCTTTTTATAAAACATAACCCGAATTGATCGTGGAACATAACCCTATGTAATCAAAAACAATAATTTAGCCGCAGTAGATCCTTTAATTTAAACTTAATATTTATGTGGGTGACCCAGAAAATCGCAATTCATATTAATATACCATAGAATGGGGTAACTTTGATAATGCGGGTAACATTGATAGTGCGACAGGCATTGTATATTTTATCTTATAACTATGATTCCTTCAATCAGTTAAGAAAAAGCATACGTAGATCAAAACTATACATAAATATGAAAGTCCATCTTGGACGTATTTTCATTAAAACCAAATTCATATTAAACTTGTTGAGCAAAAAATTAAAATTGTTTATATTTTTGTCATTTGTCAACCCCTTCAAACAATCTGCTCTAGTACTTCGTTTATACTATTTTTCCAATGAATAGTTTCTTATTCTCGTTAGATCCATCATAGTAGAATCCAAATCTGGACTTGAATCTCTTGACGAAATGTGTTTTTACGAACTGGAATCAATTTTGTGAATTTAGACATAAATCTCCATACATCGATAAACGCCTAAAATTATGGAATGCCCTTGCAATTTGATGTAGTTAAATCTGTTGTGTTCAAAATTTGTTTATAAAACATTCAAAAACAACCCAAAACAAGATAACTCGCCATGAATACCCGAGTAGAGGGATAGAGCTCAATAATAGCATATTTTGATATGGAGATCAAAAAGTGATATGGGTTTGATTGACATAAGAGATAAAAGATCTAAAAATAAAATCATAAATTTGCTCCTGGAATATCATCATCAAATCATATTTAGATTTTGTAAGATCTAACCAATAGCAGCGAGCTATTCGTATGATCTTGAAATATCAAATTTTGATATTTTTCAGATGTTCCAGGAACATTTTCCAGATTTTATTTTCAGATCTTTTATCTCTTATATCAATCAAACCAAAATCATGTTTTGATCGTCAGTATTTTACCTCTACCCGGGTAGCATGTAATAATAATATGTTGATATACCGATAAAAATAAATAAAAATATATTTCTATAAAGATAATGAATGTTTATCACTCAGTACTCCACAAACTCATTTTTATATGAAAAATTTTGTAAAATTCGATCTGATATGTTCCACAAGGATTCTCTCATCATGTTCCAAATCTTAAGATTTCAATGTGATTATTTTTAAGATTTGTTGTGTTTTAAGGGCAATATCAAAGTTACCCCAAAATGAAAATGTGATGCTCGCTCATACGAAAAACTAAAGGTCACCCAAAATAATTCAAATCATCGAATCTTTCAATTTCAGTCGATAACCACCCCAGTACTTGTTTTAAAAATATAAAACAAGGAGACATACTGTAACATGAAAATAAATTTAAAAATTTGCTGAAAAACTTTCAAAGTTACCACGTTTTACGGTATTTACTTAACTTTCAGAAGATTCACTGGATATGGTCGATTACTTGTCGATTACATATAGCAGCTTTGTATGATGTAATAAGTTTCACCCGTAGATCATCACAACTCAACTCAATAACAGTTTGGATGATTTAGCATATTCCAAAAAAATATTGTTCGCAATCATTTTACATTTTTATGTTTCCAGGCACCAAAACTATTGAAACAGGTTTAGAAAACTGTATAATAACATATGGAAAAATGCTGGCCCCAATGGGTTAAAATAAAATATAATTGAAAGCAAAAAAAACATTCAAAAAGGTTTCTCTAACCTCACATTACCCTACCGCCTACAAGTTTGACTCGGCCTGCAATTTCTCATGTTTCAAATCTCTTCGGTTTATTTTCTTATTTGATTATGCATACCATTCAAGTATCACCTCCTTGCAATTAAAATTTTGATGTTCGCGATTGCTGCTCCTGTGCAATAGGTATATTGACGAATCACTCACTCATTTGCCCGACTGTTTATCGGAGCAACATATTTTTCGCACAGCAATAATATTTGCTGAAATAATAAAAATAATGCTAAGAGAACGTAAACCGAACCTTTTAAATGCCACCGCCGTGCCAAAATACACGTACAACAACGCAGCCCAAAGTTACACAGCCCGTGCCGATATGCGGATGGTGGTGGTGTACCTAGTACAACGGTGTTGAAGGCAGCAAAACACCGATTGATTTACGTCTCCCCTTCCGAACAGCTGGAAACGATTTGTGAGACTAATAATAGCCCTCTTATGAGGGGTTCGGCAATTATATGCTTTGGTGAAAAATAGAAACACGAGATGAAAGCAAAATCTATATTTGCATTCGCGCGAATATCGGCTTCTCGGGAGTGAATATCCGCGCGGCTGTTGGTCGGTAGCGTCGCGTCGCGTCGGTGGGGTGGAAAAAAACGCATAAATGAGCAAAAAAGTGTGAAAACTACCAGAGGCAGGGCCAATGTGGAAAATCAAAACAAAGCTATCAGCAGTGTGAAAGGAAAGCTCACAAATCTTCGGTCGGCCAAAGAGTTGTAAATAAAAAAGTGGCAAACGAAATAACACACGAAAATAAACCGATGGGGGGCATTAACAATATCATGCGGTGGGCGAGTTGATGGGTCTGGCTTTGGCTGACTTTGAGTTTGAGACTGGGCGGCCACATATTGGAATAGAAGCCACGTGCGCCGGCTTTGTTTATCCTATA